>NW_024712335.1:0-22098 GCF_018991925.1 Homarus americanus
CCACCCCCCCAAACCTCCACCACCATCCCTGCGACTGTAGAGTGAACATTCGCCGATAATCATCATCATCATCATCAAGATTTAGTTTAACCAGACCACTGACACCCATTTCAGTCTCTCCTAGGGCTGGCCAGAGGGATTAGTTAACATATATTTGTGTTTCTATAATTTAGTGTTATATTGTTTGGAGGAGATTACAGTATTTCAAAAAGGTCAAAACTGAACTTAGCAAAAATTTTGGGGTCTCTGCTAAAATATCTTACATTGTAGCGTTAGTGAAGCACATTGTTCGATACCGATTATAAATAGGGCATTCAATGAGAATATGTTCGACTGTTATTTGTGTTCGGCAGTTGGAGCATATACAGTAGGTGGGGCTCCATTAGGGGAAGACAGGAGTTGGCCATGCGTCAATCGCGTATGCCCAATTCTTAGACGATTCAGAATAGTTTCGTGATGTCGAGAGGATTGTTTTGATGATGACCAAGGATAAACTGATAATTTGATCATTTTTAGCTTATGACTTGTTGGTTCATTTTCCCAGGACTTTTGCCAATCGTCAAATATTAATTGTTTATAGGTAGTTAGCCTCGCTGATAAACAAAATATATGGTTTTCCACTGCTTTACATATTTCTTTGACAATTTTCAGCTATGACATGTTCGTCCCACATTACATATAACTGTAATAGGTTACATTACGTTAGGGTTCGTTGTATAAAAACGTTTTTCTTCATGTTCATTGAGTCGTTCTGAATTCCATTTCTGCTCAAAATTCTACATTACCCAAACTCCTAGGTTGCAATTGGGGGTGTAACATAACCGAGTGAGGTAACGTGCTGCAAACGCATAGCACATTTAAACACCATATTTTTATGGTGAAGTTAACTAAGGAGCTCATATAACAACTGTCATATAATTATAATGGTGTCCCACAAATTACAGCAGGTATTTGTAGAGGTGAAAGAATATGTGATTCCGAGTATAAAACTTGTATACATATATGGATTTTCGGTTTAACTTTAGCCGTGAGGTGGATTTTACAAATTACGAAAGGCAACCATTACTAATGGTGGAGTCGAGGCGGGAGATACAGATAGCGATAGCGAATTATAGGAAAGGGGGAAGAAGGTTTAGTAGTGAAAGAATGTGGGTTAAACGGAACAGACTTTTAGGAGGAGAGAAAGTGTGTGGCCATCTGCCCACTGCATGGTATTGGGTGGGGTGACTGGGGCGATGGGAGGGCGGAAAGGATGTGGAGAAAAGAAGGCGAAAGGAAATGGAGGGCCCATCCCTATTTGGGTGGGGTGCACCTCATCTTTAATTTGTTTTGAGGGCCCATTCATTATTTTTTCTGAGTAGGCTTACACTTTTTATTATAGATAGAGGGAAACGGGTGGAAATAGAGACGTGGTGGCTCAATATCACATATTCTTTCACTTCTACATATATCTGCTGTCACTGATGGGACACCCAGCAATAGTATAAGGATGACATGGGCTATGCTGACAAATTAATGTGACTTACCTGTTGATGACGACGATGGTAAGAATGAGACCTCGGCAGGTTTCATTGTTCGACATCATCTCCTTCCCCTGGTGTGGGTGGCTCCAACCTTGGTAACAACTTGTGTATTTTCTGTGACTACCATTACTGGTAGTCACTGAGAATTAATTACTGGTGTGCCCATCAGTCTCACCGCCGTAGCCATGAACGGCAGAGATATGGTCGTTGTAGTGCTTTTATTTACCCTTTACACATCTCTCACCATGCTTAATAATATTAACTATCTTCATGACATTCTCATTGTTATCAGTGATTGCGAAATTCACGATGTTATGCTCCACCTACACACAGCCTGTTACTAGACTAACCCCCACCTCCTCTACTCCCCCTCACACACTACAATGGGCGACATCTTCTGGCCGACCATAGCATTTCCCCCCAGTTGTTTCGAAACTTCAGACTCAAGGCTATTCGAATCCTCACTGTGGTTCGGTAGTGGACACGACTTTGGTGCACGATAGTACATTGAGTGAGGTTCACCTCATGTGAGGTCCTGTAGTTCACCCCCAATCATGATACCCCCTCTCTCAACTGCCTCTTCAAACTATCAAAGTTTGCCCTTCTGAATTCTGGGACTTTAGTGGAATTTTCCTTACAGCTGTTCTGAAATTCTAGCTGGAATGTAATTTCTTTGTGATCACTGTTTGCAAGTTCGTTCCCTACCTCGAAATTAATAATGAGGTTTTCTCTGTTTGACAGAACTAAATGGAGTATATTATTACCCCGAGTGGGTTGACCTAGGAAAGTCCTGGATTGTTTCAAGAAAATCCTCTGATTGAGTTACCCATAAGGTCAGTCCAATCTATTTGGCTAGACTTGAAGTCGTCTACTATACAGACTTTGCTATGTATGGAAGCCCTGTGCATTTCGTCCCAGATAAGTCACTCATTAACTCCATCAAGATTAGGAGTTCTATATATTACTCCTGTGATTAATTTTTCCCGACCATCGATTAATTCTATCCAAATTGTTTCTGTGTTCCGCTCAGTTTTGATTACCTTATATATTTCACACTTCAGATTATCCCCAATATAGATTGCTACTCCGCCTCCTTTCCTAATCTGCCTATCTGTATGAAATAATTTGTAACCTGCAATTTGGTATTCGACAGGTAACTCATGTCAGTCAAGGTTTATCCATGTTTTGGTGAATGTTATTATATCGATTTTTTTGGTACATTCCAAGGCTCTAATATCAGCCATTTTGTTTCTCATACTTCTACTGTTTGCGTAGTAAACATTTAAGTTAGTCGTGTTCCGAGTCCTGCCTAATTTAGTTTTGTCATAATTACTAGCACCATTTCCCTGTAACCTTTAATCTCAATGACCACAACTGCTACAGGTCCCTTCGCAAACGAGTCATTTGCGAAATACGCACTGCAAAGAAGTCTCACTACCCAACCAAATTGCAACACCTGAAGCAGACCAACATCAGTCAATGGTATGGTAAGCTTAAAGAACTCTGTGGACTACACAATAAGACACACCCCTTCCCCTTCCTTAGCCATCTCACTAATGTTGACGCAGTTGAGCAATCAAATAACCATTTCGCTACTATATGCCAGACGTTCCCCCTGCTTGACAAAACCAATCTCCCTGCTTACCTACCAGCCCCCTTTCCCACTGACTTAGTAGAAGAATTTGAAATAACAAAACATCTGGACAAACTAAAGTTAAAAAGCTCCACCACCCCAATTGACTTACCAATGAAACTCTTTTGGGGCGCCGGTGGGTAGAGCGGTACCGCTCTTGCCTCGCAAGCGAGATGTCACTGGTTCGATTCCCGGGCCGGTGGAAAGTTGTTGGGACACACTTCCCGGCTTCCCTTGGTCCCGGTTTATCTAGCAGCGAAGTAGGTACCTGCTGTAAATCGAAAGTTGCGAATTCGTATTCAGGGAAGGTTGTTGGAGCTTCCAATAACATGCATAGACATAAACCATTGACGCCCTTAACTCATGAGACATAAAGGCAAGCATGAACTTAGTATGCTTCCCTATTGGGCGCTTCTGCACTTCACTTTACACAATGATGTAGGTGGGTGTCCAATAAAAAAAAAATGAAACTCTTCAAGGACTTCTCCCCGAAACTTGCTGAACCCCTCTGCTCAATCATCAATGCTTCTCAGTCAAACCAGATGCCCAAGTCAACCAGTTCACAATCATTAAATCAGGATTAGGAATTCATGGATGATAGGGCCCTTTGTCCACTATCGTAAGGGAAATCTGCAAAAAGGCGCTCAGTAAGAATTTCTTACCCAAATAAATACTGCTTAGAGGAAGAAGGGTGTAACACAAGTTACAAGTTCTACTTAGAGAAATGCCCTGCTCAAATCTCAAACTAAGCGTCCTAATTACCCACATTTTTCAGCTGCCCTCTACACTTGGTAATAAACCCTGACCAGTTTATTACAAAAGAGAAATATCATTAAACCCCAAGCTTACTCTAATTGGTGAAATAGTTTTACAGATTCAAGCATTCCGTATCCCTAACCATTATTGTCACTAATGTCAAATTTATGCACTAGAGGGTATGATGAATAAGTGTTAATCAAAATTACACTAAAATTCGAGTTAGAGCTAACTGACTCCACATCATAGCTTACATATAAGGGGCTTACTCTCGTTATTGACAGTTTTGACAAACTAAGGGGAAGTAACGGCTCCTCTCAATGTAAACATCCGTGGCTACAATCACATCTAAATTAGTTTACTTGATTCTTACAAGTATTACCCTGTTATGAATATGAACGCTATTACTTAACACACTACAGCTATAATAGTGATTTATCAACTTAAAATGACTGGCCGACTCACTCACTACCTCTGACTCCAAGTGCATTTACAAGAGGCTTAACACTAAGTAAACAACCAAATTAAGTCAATGCACTTTAAGCATATCAGAAAAGTGTAAGCAGATAAATATAACTTGGACTATCAACAGAGCCAGAAATATTACATAATACCCACTAAATACTGTTGAAACGGTAATACCTAAGTAATTAATATGAAACATAGTGAAACTCAATATAAATAGGAAGTGAACAATTATCTCCTAGGACAGTCGACCCATATGTTATGGACGAGAGATGTAGAGCGAGGGGCGACATGATAGAGGTGTATAAATGGGCTAATCAAAGGGGACATTACAAAGGTACTCAAACTATCCAACCAGGAGCAAACACGTAGCAATAGTTTTAAATTAGACAAATTTAGATTTAGGCGCGAAATAGGTAAACACAGGTTTGGAAACAGAATAGTGGATGAATGGAACAAGTTACCAAATATCATCGTTAACTCGAATACGCTGGATAGCTTCAAAAATAGGTTGGATGCTTATATGAGCAATAGGGGTTGGGTGTAATTGGGATTGCTCAGAATGGGCCAATAGGCCCGCTGTAGTTTCCTCTATTCTTGTGTTCTTATGAGTGTAAGACAAAAGCCCCCTAGGACAAAAGCCCCCTAGGACAAAAGCCCCAAGGACAAAAGTTCCCCAGGGGAAATAATAAAATGGAATTAAAATAATTATTTCATTTTCTACAGTTTATGAACACTTCTATAACCTAACATAGCCTAACCTAACCTTCAGGAATTCTGTTATAGTTATAAAGAAGTAGACAGGAAATGTTTATTAAATCTGGAATGACGTAAGTTTTGTCGACTTGGGTAATTACTCCCCTGACATGCAGTGACCTCACTGGGCCTTAGGGTCACCTCAGTAAATACAGAATGTAACATGAACGTAAAATATGTCTTCTTTTTTCTTTTCTATTTATTTAATAATGTTCTATATCAAAATTGAAAGAGTTACAATATTCTAATTACTAAAGTTGTATTAATTTCATATTCAAATCTATATACTTTTAATATTTCTAATGAACTTCTCTTTAACATAAAAACAGGGGGCTTCTGTCCCATTTTGCACTTTTACTGAGGGGCTTTTGTCCTAGGGGGCTTTTGTCCGGGCCCCTTTATGGACAGACAACCCTTACCAGGTGCTGCAGGTAGCTGGCGAGGAAGAGAAGAGGCAGGACGGTATGGATCAAGGAGAGGAAAGGGCAGTTGTACAAACCCTGCCCACAGGTACGGTCGTGGTAGTTGGGGACAGCCAGGCGAGGTTTATAAATAGGGCTTTTGGTGCGAGAGATAGGAAACGTAGGACTAGGGTGTGTTTTCCTGGGGCTGGGATAGGGCATGTAGCCGAGAGGTTAGACAGGGTTTTGTCAGGGGAGGGTACCAATCCAGTAGTGTGTCTTAGTGTGGGAGGAAAACGACATAGGTAAGGTTAGGAGTGAGGAACTTTTCAAGAGGTATAGGGAGGCGTTGGGGAAGATTAGAGATAGGGGAGGGATCCCGATAGTATGTGGTGTCTTGCCTAGAAGAGGGGTTGGTCGTGAATGGCTGTCCAGGGCAATTGCTATAAATTGCCGACTGGAAAAACATTGTGCAAACAATGGTTGGGCATTCATTGATAACTGGCAACGATTCTATGGCAACGACTACCTGTACTGTCGAGACGGAGTACACTTGTCTCGTGAGGGGGTAAAGACGTTGTCTGCATCCCTGGAGCGTGAAATTGTCACTCCGAAGGGGGGGTTTCGCCAGTAGAGAGGGGTCGGGGAAAGTGGGAGTCAGAAAACAAGCAGGTCCTGGGAAGTAAAATTAGTTGCTCAGGACAAGGGGGAAAACGAGACCAGGGAAGAGTAGGTTTAAATGTATACTATACAAACAGAAGGAGCGTTAAAAATAAAATAGACTTGCTGAGAGCGGTTGTATGTACCGAGAATGTAGACGTCATAGCAATCACGGAAACTTGGATGAATCTGGCGAGCAAAATTTTTTTATCAGAGTACCACATAGAAGGGTACAACCTTTTTCACAAGGACAGGGAAGGTAGGAAGGGGGGAGAGGTCGCACTCTTCGTCAAGGATACATTAAAATGTTGTACTAATAATTCAATAAAGGGTGAAATAGGAACCGAGTCTGTGTGGGTAGAAATCACGGAAGGAAGAGAAAAACTAATTATGGGAGTGATTTACAGGCCCCCAAGTCTTGGCAAAGAAGCAGCTCAGCCCATATGGCAGGAAATGAGTAGGGCAGCAAAATATAACAACCTATGCATTATGGGGGATTTCAACTTCAGAAATATTGACTGGGACAACATTGTAGGCGACTATGAATCTGAAGACTTCCTAGACGCAGTACAGGACAATTTTTTGAAACAACTAATTACAGAACCTACTAGAGGTGACAATATATTAGACCTAGTATTAACAAATAAAGAAAATATTATCAGAGATATCACAGTAGGGGAAGAACTAGGTAACAGTGATCACAAAGAAATCAGGTTCACCCTAAATTGGGAAACGAAAAACAATGACAATATGGTCAGAGTCCCAAACTTTCGGTTGGCGGATTATCAGGGGTTAAGAAGGTACCTTGGTGAGGTCACCTGGGAACAGTCACGTCAGTTCCCAGAAGGAAGGGGTGGGGTCATAGATGACACAACAATTGATCATGACTATAATATATTCACTAGTATACTACATAAAGCACAAGAACAAAATATACCATACAGAAAAATTAGGTCAAATAAGAATGAGCCAAGGTGGATGACCAGAAAACTTAAACATGACATAGGAATAATGAAAGGAATATATAAGAAATTAAAGGGAGGGGAGGAGCAGCTCAGAAACAGGTATAATGAACTATCTAGGAATGTTAAGAAAAATGTAAGGAAAGCAAAGAGAGACTATGAAATCAAAATAGCAAGAGAATCCAAGGCGAATCCCAAGGGATTTTTCCAGGTATATAGGACAAAGGTCAAGGACAAAGTTGGGCCTTTAAAGTCAGGGAGGGGAGAATTGATAAATGGCAGTGGGGAAATAAGCAAAGCATTGAACAGCTACTTCTTATCAGTTTTCACAGAAGAAATTTGCCATGAAATTCCGGAGGTGGAACTGATATTTAAGGGAAAGGAAGAAGAGAAATTAAAGAATATCACTATCAGAAAAGAGGATGTTCTTAAGAAGATAAATAAACTAAAGAATACAAAATCCCCAGGGCCGGATGAAATTTTCCCTCGAGTCTTAAAAGAGTGTAGGGAGCAGATTAGCGGACCCCTCGTAAACTTATTTACAAAATCATTAGACACTGGAGTTGTGCCAGAGTTGTGGAAACAGGAAAATGTAGTACCCAAATTCAAGAAGGGAGACAGAGCATCAGCGTCAAATTACCGGCGATCAGTTTGACGTCAGTAGTGGGGAAATTTCTTGAATCAATTATAGCAGATAGCATCCGTTCCCATCTACAGAATAGCAAATTAATCTACGACTCTCAACATGGGTTTACAAAGGGAAAATCTTGTCTAACAAATCTGCTAACGTTTTTTAGGAAAGTCTTCGAGGTAGTAGATAATGACGAAAATTTCGATGTTATTTACTTAGACTTTAGCAAAGCATTTGACAGAGTACCGCATCAGAGGCTTCTGAGAAAATTAAGGCTCATGGTATCGAGGGGAAAGTTTTAAATTGGATAAAATCATGGCTCACCGATAGAACGCAGAGGGTCAGCGTAGACGGTGTTAAATCTGAGTGGGGCCGTGTAACCAGTGGGGTTCCCCAGGGGTCAGTACTAGGCCCACTCTTGTTCATAATCTACATAAACGATTTAGATACTGGGATCAGCAGTGACATAAGCAAGTTTGCGGATGACACCAAAATAGGGCGGCAAATTAATTCAGGGCAGGATGCAAATGCATTACAGGAGGATCTAAATAAACTGCAGGGGTGGTCTGAAAAATGGCAAATGAAATTCAACACCAGCATGTGCAGCGTACTTAATATTGGAAGAACAAATACTTCTAATGTATACAGCCTTAACAACATCAACCTAGAGAAGTCGACTGGTGAAAGAACCTGGGGTACTTGTAAGCCCGGACCTACGGCCTAGAAAACAGTGCGTTAATGTTCGAAATAAGGCAAACAGAGTATTGGGTTTTATATCTAGAAGTGTAAGTATCAAGAGTACAGAGGTCTTATTGCAACTATATCTTGTGCTAGTCAGGCCGCACCTCGATTATGTGGTTCAGTTCTGGGGCCCCTATTATAGAATGGATATAAATTCACTAGAGTCGGTGCAGCGAAGAATGACAAAAATGATTCCGGGACTTAGAAACCTTCCATATCAGGATAGGTTAAAGAAACTTAACTTGCCTTCCCTAGAAAGACGAAGAGTGCGGGGAGATATGATCGAAGTATTTAAGTGGGTGAAAGGAATCAATAAAGGGGATATAGATAAAGTTCTTATAATATCCGAGCAGGATAGGACTCGGAGCAACGGATTCAAGTTGGATAAGTTTAGGTTTAGGAGGGAGATAGGAAGAAACTGGTTCACAAATAGGGTGGTGGACGAGTAGAACAAGCTTAGCAACTTTGTAGTAAGTGCGGGAACTCTGGAAAGTTTCAAAAGGAGGCTAGATAGATTCATGGATGATAGAGAGTGGTAGTAACTCTCGACAGGAGCTGCCATGCACAGGCCAACCGGCCTATTGCAGACTCCTTATTTTCTTATGTTCTTATGAAAGGCCCCCATATGCTCCTAGGGCAGGTTCCCATATGTTACGGAAACTGAGCAATCAAGAAGGCAAATGTCTAAAGTTACTTTACTTTAACTTTTACTTTCATTTTAATCTCAAAATTTAAATGATTTATTTACCTGTGTGCGTCTAGGGGATTTTTGGTTGAAATAATTTAGTTATAATACCTTGTAAAACTCATGCCCCCATTACGTAACAAATGACAATCTGTTTGTATTGTAATGTAATGATTGTTTATCAGACCATAGCTTAGAGCCCAGAGAAGAACAGCATATATAACAGTGAGTATAAGCCCACGTGGTAACCCATGTAGATTGAGACACCCTGCAGCGAGATGAAGACCTGACCTAGGAGAGGTCACGACCACAAGGTACCTGAGTTAAATCTGCATTATGACCGTGTTACTTAAGAAACTACACCTGGACAAGCTGTCCAGACCTGACCCAAGAGAAGTTAGTGTCATAGACCTAGAGTCCTCACCGCCACGCGATTTGCTTAGCACCGGCGACATGACCGTGTTAAAGAAACCAAACCTAACCAAGACACACCCGGTGGTAATAATTAGGAAGCATTACCAACCAGCGACATGACCACGCCCTGGGCAAACACAGCTGTCCAGATCTGACCAGTTTAGTGTTCATTAGGAGAGGTCATCTGCAGTTCATTCCACGAGCATGACTGCCACATCTCTATCGACAGAAAACGGAGTCAAGCTCATCACTAGTCGAGGTAGGGAGGAAGACTTCCCTTCCCAGCTCCGCATCTCCAGCTAGCAGAGTCTCCCATAGAAAACATAGTCCAGCACTCCCTTCAACAGCACCTGCTGCGCCTCCCACAGGTCACACGTGAGTCATTTTCAGAGCTATCCATCGGGTGAGTTACTTACGGTGGGAAGTGTATTCATTTCATGTTTGTGTCCGAGAGTCAGTGTCCAGTACCGTAAATATAATGCTCTAGTAACTTCGATATAATCTTCTATTAATGTGTCTGTGTCATTGAGTGAATAATAAATAGTTGTATTGAAGCAGTGTTCAGAAAGATTTCCCCTAAGAACGTATTTACAGCTAAATAACTAACCGGTCATGCTACTAAACTTCCTACTTTACACCCTACAATTATAAATATTCTACCTATATCTTCTATACGAGTTTTGACTTGTTACAGTAAACTTTTCTTGTATTTTTTACTGTGGGTTAATTATTATAGCATTACTGTGCTTAATTGAATAATTGAATCAACTCTCATAATTGACATGGCAGTGCCCAACAAAGTATAATAATAGGACGTGAAAAATATGCAAGTGATTTTTAAATATTATTCTACGCCCTTCTGTGGGCCGAGTTAGAGAGTACCAAGGAAAAAAAACTGAAATTAGAGGAAGAAAACTTGAAATTAAAGGAAGAGAGAGCAAGGATGAAGGAAGAAACGAGACAAGGAAAGCCGGTGAATGACGAAAACTCAGGCGAATGGAAGGTTGTGAGGAGAGGGACTACCAAACTGGTGGTGAAGAAACACACCAAGGATACAACAACGGCAACAACAGCAATAGCTAAGTGTACCAACTCGTTCAGTCCCTTGATTGACGAAATGGACGTTAGTACAGTCAGGGACAGGGCTGATAAGGAAGCTATAAAAACTTTAATTGTTGGTGACTCAAAGGTGAGGTACTTGGACAGAGCCTTTTGTGGTAAAAATAGAAATAGGATGAGGGTGTGTTTGCCAGGGGCTGGGGTGGGGGATATAGTTGACAGGATGGACAATATCTTGTCTGGTAATGGGAGCAAACCCATTATCTGCCTCAGTGCAGGAGCCAATGATATTGGCCGGTGTAGGAGTGAAGAGCTTCTTGATAAGTTCAAGACACCTATATATCGTATTAGGAGTAAGGGAGGGATCCCTATCATATGTGGTGTCCTGCCTAGAAGGAGAGTTAGCAATGAATGGTTGTCAAGGGCAGTTGGTGTCAACGGCCATCTTGACGGATATTGCAAGTCAATATCAGTCCCATTCAATGACAAACGAGACAACTTCTATGACAGAAGGGACCTTTATGCTAGGGATGGGGTACACCTGCCTAGGGATGGGGTGGCAACGCTGGCTGGGTCTCTATAGGAGGCATTTCAAAAGATATCGAAGTCTTTAAACTGCTAGGGGAACATATGGGCACGGGGATGGAGGAGACTGCAGTGGGAGCAAGTAAACCAAGTGAAAGATTACAGGGAAATAGTGTTAAGAATGATAACAAAACTAAATTAGACAGGGAATTTAAACCTAAACGCGGTAAAGGGAGGACTCAGAACATTATTAACTTGAATGTCTACTATGAGAACAGTAGAAGTATGAGAAACAAAATGCATGATATTAGGGCCTTGGTATGTACCGAAAAAAATGATATAATAGCATTCACTGAAACATGATCAACCTAGACTCACGTGAGTTACCGGTTGAATACCAAATTGCGGGTTACAAATTGTTCCATGCTGATAGGCAGACCAGGAAAGGAGGCGGAGTAGCAATTTATGTCAGGGATAATCTGAAGCGTGAAATAAATAAGGAAATAAAAACTGAGCGGAATACAGAAACAATTTGGAGAGATTTAATCGACTGTAGGGAAAAATTAATCACAAGAGTAATATATAGACCTCCCAATCTTGATAGAGTAAATGAGCGACTTATCTGGGGTGAAATGCGCAGGGCTTCTATACACAACAAAGTCTGTATAGTAGGCGACTTTAACCTTTGCCAAATAGATTGGACTGACCTTACGGGTAACTCAGAATCAGAGGATTTTCTCGAGACGATCCAGGACTGTTTCCTAAGTCAACATATAACTCAACCCACCCGGGGTAATAATATACTCGATTTAGTTTTGTCAAACAGAGAAAACCTCATTAGCAATGTCGAGGTAGGGAACGAGCTTGCAAACAGCGATCACAAAGAAATTAGATTCCATTTAGATTTTCAGGGCAGACGTAAGGAAAATTCCACTAAAGTACCAGATTTCAGAACGGCAAACTTTGAAAGTTTCAAGAGGCAGCTGGGGGAGGAGGTGTCGCGCTTGGTGGTGAGCTACATGACCTCTCATGAGGTGACCTCACTCAGTGCACCCATAGAGGGCGACCTCACCGTACCAGGAGACCTGACGGTTGAGACTGACTTGATAACGAGATCTGAGATTGCCGAGTTCCATGACAATTTAAATAATGGGTTACTTAATGCACAAAGGCAGAACATACCATACAAAAAACTCAGATCAGACAACAATGAACTTAAATGGCTAAATAATTATCTAAAGAACATCATTGGCCAAAGGAAGGCTATAGGTAGAAGGATAAATCGTAGCGAAATTTACCTCCGGGATTATTATAAGGTATTGGCCAAGAGGAATAACGAGGTAAGGATAGCAAGGGAGGCGAAGACAAACCCCAAAGGATTCTACCAAATGTATCAAACTAATACACGAGAAAAGATTGGGCCAATACGGTCAGATACCGGCGAGCTCGCTGATACCGAAGGAGAAATGAGCAATAATTTGAATAAATATTTTTTAACAGTTTTCACCACCGAAAATTTAAACATGATACCAGAGGCACCGACTCTTTTCAGAGATAATGAAGAAAACAAATTAAGCGAGATAGTAGTGACTAGTAACGATGTTAGTAAGCAAATAGACACACTAAAGCCTAATAAGTCACCTGGTCCCGATGAGATATTTGCTAGAGTATTACAGGAATGTAAGGAAGAGCTTAGTATGCCCTTAGCAAATTGTTTAACATGTCCTTATAATCAGGTGTAGTACCGGAATCCTGTAGGATAGCAAATGTAATACTGATTTTCAAGAAGGGGGATAGATCACTATCCTCTAACTACCGCCTCTCAGTCTAACATCAATAGTAGGCAAATTACTGGAAGCAATCATTGCAAACTATTCGAAATCACCTGGAGAAGCACCTATTGATCAATGATTCCCAAGCATGGCTTCACAAGCGGGCGTTTATGTTTAACTAATCTATTAACATTCGTTTCATCAATTTTCGAATCGGTGGACGAGGGGCACAATTATGATATGGTATATCTCGACTTTAGCAAATCCTTCGACAGAGTCCCCCACGAAAGACTAATTAGAAAGGTAGAAGCACATGGCACCAAAGGTAATATCCCTAAATGGATTAGGGTGTGGTTTCAGGACAGGAAACAGCGAGTGAGCCTTAACTGCACTAAATCCCATTGGAGCAACTTCACTAATGGAGTTCCCCAAGGCTCAGTACTTGGACCATTATTATTTATTATATACATAAACGACATAGATATCTGCATAGACAGTAACATAAGTAAATTTGCTGATGACACTATAATAGGACGTGTTATTAAATCTGACAAGGACTCCGCAAAACTACAGGAAGATCTAAACAAATTTTTCGAATGGTCTGAAAAATGGCAGATGAAATTCAGCATGGACAAATGTAAAGTACTCAGTATAGGAGATGTAAACAGGGAAACCAGTTACCAGATGAGCAACGACGCCATTGAGAAATCCGACTGCGAGAGAGATTCAGGAGTAATGATAAGTAGGAACCTTAAGCCAAGTAAACAATGTGTTTTTGCTCATAACAAGGCTAATAAGGTACTTGGGTTCATACACAGGAGTGTAAGTTACAAGATTAGCGAGGTCATCCTAAAACTGTATCTTGCGTTTGTGAGACCACACCTGGATTACGCAGTTCAGTTCTGGTCACCGTATTACAGATTGGATATAGAATCCTTGGAAAGAATTCAGAGGAGAATGACAAGACTAATCCCGGGCATTAGGAATCTTGAGTATAGAGACAGGTTAAAGCATCTTAATTTGCACTCCCTCGAGAGACGTAGAGCGAGGGGCGACCTGATAGAGGTGTATAAATGGAAGTCAGGGGTACATTACAAAGGTACTCAAACTATCCAACCAGGAGCGAACCAGTAACAATGGTTTTAAATTTGACAAATTTTGATCTAGGCGACATAGGTAAACACTGGTTTGGAAACAGAGTAGTGGATGAGTGGAACAAGTTACCAAATATCATTATTAGCTCGAATACGCTGGACAGCTTCAAACATAGGTTGGATGCTTATATGAGTAATAGGGGTTGGGTGTAAACGGGACTGCCCAGTATGGGCCAATAGACCCTCTGCAGTTTCCACCATTCTTATGTTCTTATGTTCTAAAAACAAAATTAACACATAAACGTATATACAAGGGTGAAAAAATATTGTACTCAGCTGTACTAATACAAGTTACAAAAAGCTGACCAGTGCAGGTAATAGTGGGCCACGCCACGACTGAACCCACAGAGAGAACAGGAGCCGATGGGGATGAGAGTGGAACTGCCAGTGTCTTATTGGTCATAAGAGACAACACCTCTAATTGATGACGCCCTCAAAACCCGGCGAGGTTTTCCACTAATCAGGAGGCGTCTCCTGTCTCGTGTTTTCACTAGTTGCCTGCTGGTATCTAGTGGTTTGGTGGTCGTGGAGTAAACCGTGCAGTTAGAGGTGACGAGGCCATGTATGTACATGGAAGTGTGACCCTTCTATGTTACAACTGTGTAAGTCCTCGAGAGTGAGAATCTATGAAATTTTCACAGCTAGCTAAGGAGTCTGTAAGTGTAAACTCTATTTGGCTAATTTGTGGCATTTATTCACTATCAGTTGCCACTAGCTCCTGTGAATTTGTAGGTAACTGACCATCAGAGTCTGAGTCACTAATTTCCTGTTTGAAACACTCCGTAAGTTGCACACTCAAGGAGTAATGCAAAAGTATTATAGTGAGTTATGGAAATGAAGAGAAACAAATATTATAAATTATTAAAATGTATGAAAAGTATAGATACTTTATGTACAGTAAGTCCGCTCTTACTTTATAAATGCGTTTATTTAGTTCTGCTTTTTGGCTGTTGTGCATATAATTTATTTTATGCTGATTACATGTGAAGACTTATTGAAGTTCACTTGTATTAGTGTAGTCTGTAAAATAATGATTGTTTGGGATCTACCTAACCGAAGAGTCCGTAGAATTCCGACGCCGGGTGGTGACGTCAGTAGTAGATGAAATCTTACTCTGGGAAGGATGAGGTCACCTCAACTTGCGGCGATTAACCTGGGGTCTGACCTTTCTTGCGACGATCAACCTGGGGGGGGGGGGCTGACCTTTCTTGCTACGATCAACCTGGGGGGACTGACCTTTCTTGCGCACTGGAGAGGCTTGATTGTTTAAGTAAGAGGTTTCCTTGCTTGTCTGAAACCGCTATGATAATCTTCCTAATACTCCTGTTTTGTAGTGCTGACTGCTGGTTGCCCGCCTGTCTGGTTGGCTGGCCGTTAGACGGCTGCTACACAAAGACAACATTCGGTTAGGCTCAGTTGATCTCGGTTGCAGTCGGGTGACCATGATCTGTGAGCTGGTATATTGTCTTTATTACGACTGAATTTCTGTGTATACGTTTTGCAAGTGCTTATAAAAACTGTCAACTTATTTGACTTGAAAATGGATGTTTGCTGATGATTCACTTAAAGTGCCACTTGTGTCACTTGGATCATTAATAATTATTGTTTCTGAGTACTGCACTAGTTTAAAGTATTCGTCTCACTACTGCCACCAAATGTGATAGCTGTTTTGGTTTCACTTTAATTGTTTTAATTAAGTTCTGGAACTCTTTAAGTGGCTGGGTTTGATGTAAACACTTCCTGCTGTTTTTCCTTTATTGTCGAAACAGCTATATGCACAGATATAATCTGAGAGAATAAATTCTGAATTCTCTCCAGGGAAGTGTTGTGAATACACTTTGAGAGAACACTTGAGTTACATGATCTTCCCGGTTCAAGTGGTAAGGATATGCTTCTTTCTCTGGGCGGGAGAGAGGCGTGAGAGCGAGCCTGTTGTTTGATTAATCAGGTGACCTGTCTTCGACCTCTGAGATTGTTATAAGCTCAGCTAACTGTCTGTTGTCCTCAACAACAGGTTGAATCATTATTGAATAACTTGGTGAATAATTTGGTGTTATTTATTTGGGTGAATAATTATATAAGGCAAAGGTGCTGTTACAATTTCACATTTCATTAAGTGCAAAAAAATAGTAAACACACATTTAATGCCACTGGTCAACAACTTTAATGCTTGCTCGAAATACGATGTGCACAGATTGGGCTGATAATGTATTGTCCATACTAGTGAAGGCCTTTAAGGACTCCAATATAGTACCATTCAGTTCTTGTGTACTGTCCTTAATACTGGCATTGAAGCATTCATTCCTCTTGTTCACCTGCTTCCTTTTCTTCTCTCCGAGACTGGAAGTTGCTGCTGCTGTTGCTGGTAGTGGCACGGGTGATCCAAGTGTTCCTGCTGGTACAGACGCTGGCATAACTGGTGGTGGTGATTGCCTTACCCCTTAAAGAGGAACTTTTATCTCCAGAACTCATGTTTCTGCTTCCATTTTGATGTGGAGAAAGACTTGGTTTGTTTACATATGTCTTGGATAAGGCATACCAACCCCCTCGGGTTGTGGCGTTCATGTTACTATACAGTAACCCGATGTTCAGGATTTATATTTGAGTTTGACGAATCTTTTTGACTTGTTACTAAATAGTAACCCAACATTCGGGATTGCTCGTTGGACTTGCTGCCCCCGAGTGTTTAAAAAATGGACAACACTCGCCACCGCTCCAAAGGTGGTATGTAATACTCCGGACCCATCACTCTTGCTGACCTGGAGGACGGCCTAGCGCTAAGTGAAGAGCATATGCCACCCTGGGAAGTTTAGCCCACTCCTGCTTTGCTTAACCACCAGGCCTCTACCACCACCAAGTACCCCTTGGATTCCACTTCACACAGTGACAGTGATTCTTCATTTCTTGCCTCCACAACTCCCAAGTATACAGAGACTTTTGCTTCTCAGCATCTGGGTCCCTCACGCACTATAGCGGGAAGCTGCCGAAAAGGGAACACACAACTCCTCTACTTCAGAAACAATTAGCTCTGGAGACCATACAGAGTCTCTCTACCTCAATCCCTGTCGTACACCATCTATACACCGACGGTTCCCTACAGGCAGACAGGAGTTCGGGGTAAGCTTTCTTCTCACAGGATTTGAAATTTAAATTTAAATTGGAATACATTAATGACAATAAAACTATTACTCCCACCCTCACCTTCGCCATTCCCTTCTGGAGCTTACAAAAAGTTATAATTGTTATAACAATACATTAATTATGTTTACAGAAATGAAATAGTTAATTTTGACATAAACACTGATTACATTAAAAGAACATATAATATACATTGCAAGAATTTTTTTAATTTTCCAAAATTAACTATCCAACAAACTTGTTTCTTTAAAGTAGTGATCTCACTGTTCCTGTATGGTTGGATAGTTTTTCACATCCCAATACATAATGTTGTAGTAGGGTGTGTCATAGGAGGGAAGATCAGCTAAAACTAATGGCCCATCACTTTTTTGGTAGATTTTAGTATGTATAAACAGAAAATAATTTTAGTTTCAATATTTTGCAACCTTTTGCTAGGTAAATTTTAGCGTGAAATTTATCGAAAATCTAACGTACAGCTGCATTAGTGCATTACAATTAAATAGTGAACATTGCTTTCTGACTTCATTCTTTAACAACCCAACTAACAATATTTTTTTCTGTTTCAGATTCTGATGCATTTATAAGTTGATAATATTTGCGATGGCTGCTTGTGTCAGGACGAGGAACCAAAAATCCAGCCATCTCAGTCACTATCTTGGGTCTGGGAGAGAGCTCCTGAAGTCGGAGTTGCCTACATTGAGAGATGCTTTGAGATACGGTGTTTTAATCAGGCAAATCAGTGAAAAGAACCAAAGAACTTACACAAACAAAGACATTGCCAGTGATATGACCAAAGCTGTCTTGACACAGTACACTCTGGCTAATGCTCAGTTCAAGCCTCCAGTCATAACAAGTCAGAAGAAGATTAGTGAGAGACTGCTAGCCAGTTGGGAAAAGGCAAGAGATATCTCTCTTGGGAGAGGAAAACTTGCAGTTAAGGACAGCTTAGCCAAGCAACTGGACCAGTTATTTGACATAATTACTTGCAAGTGCCCAATTGTTCTCTGTCCTGTGTTTGGATGCGATCGTGACTGTAAATCCGAGGCCCACATCTCCTGTACTTCCAAGCGTGAACTGAAGATCCTGTGATCGAACTGGCATTTGTCAAAGCACAGAGAGAGAAGACTGACAGTATAGGTGCTCTCATGATTTCTAGCCAAGATATTCCGGAGTTCAAGAGACAGGAGGCTGCCACAGAGAGACAGAAGAGGAGAAGAGTTGTCGAGGAAAAGAGACTTGAGAAGGCCCAGGGTGAGGTAAAAAAGGCCGATGATTGGAGTCAAGCTGATTCAGAGTTTAATGACTTCCCCATGGCTGATCCGAGTGCTGACCAGGAGAATGATGACTTTGTCCCTAACCCAGAAAATAATGATCCCAAACCTTCCAGGCATAAGATTCGAAATAGGAAAGATATCCCGAGCATAGCTCTGGCCAGCATGCGACACCACACTGGTCTCAGAGAAACTGCAGAGATAGCAACAGCTGCCTGGATTGACGGTGGTTTGATAACACCTGATGATGTTCACCTGGTGATAGATCATAACAAGTAAGGAGAGCTCAGGAGAAACTTGTCAGTAACCTAGAAGAGGAGTTTGATAAGGGGATAAGAGAAAATGGAATCAATTGTTTGTTCTTTGATGGGAGAAGGGATGACACTAAAGTGTTCATGAAAGTTGGAGATTCTGACAAGTTGTTCCCTGCCATGGTGAAGGAGGAATACTACTCCTGCTGCAGTGAACCAGGAGGGAAGTATTTGTGGCATTTCACTCCAGAGAAAGATGACATCAGGAAACCAGCTGAGATAGTGGCAGATAACATTGTGAACTGGCTCAGAGAGAGGAACGTAGACCAGACCCTGCAGGCCATTGGAGGGGACAGCACCAACACGAACACAGGGTGGCAAGGGGGGTCATACAGTGGATAGAGCGGAAGATTGGGAGGAAGCTAGTCTGGATTGTTTGTGACCTCCACACCAACGAGTTGCCACTCAGACATCTGATCCAGGAGCTGGATGGCAAGACTCTTTCAAACAACAGATGGTCTGGTCCTCTTGGCCCTCCACTCGTTGAGCTTGCACATACTGTCATTGACGACCTGAGTACTGACCAGTACTATGGTTACATGATTTGCAGTGCCATCAAAACTGGTGTCATGCCTGATAGACTTGCTTACCTGCAGATAGGTCCAGTCTCACATTCTAGGTGGCTCACAACGGCTCTCAGGTTCTGCAGAATTTGGGTCGCTCATCATAAACTGAAATGGAACCAGCTTCACAACTTGAGACTTATTGTCCAATTCATCGTGAGTACCTACTTGCCAAATTGGTTCAACACCAAGGTCAAGTCATCGTTCTCCGAAGGTCCGAGGCATGTTCTCTTCCAGCTTGAGCTCCTGAGGAGTCAGCCAAGGAAGGTTGTTCAGATTGTGGAGCAGACTGTGAGGAGATCTTCCTGGTATGCTCATCCCGAGGCAGTTCTGCAGACAATGCTCTGCAGTAAGGATGAGAGGAGAAGAGAGTGGCAGTCAAGATCTTGGATATGAGACTTATGAGAGAGGATCTGGGCATGACGAATCGGTTGGTGACGATTCCTTCAGGGTCAGGAAGACTCCTGAAGTCAATATAGGTGCCAAGACCCTCACTGATCTCATAGATCTGGATAACATCCAGGCTGGCAGTGAGCCCCCTCTTACCTGCAGCCTCACCAATGTTCAGGTCAGAGCTTTCCTGGACAACCCCATGCATGTCCCTGCCTGGCCCTCGCACACCCAGAGTATAGAGCGTTGTGTACAGCAAGTGAGCGAGGCCAGCAGTCACGTGTACAACCAGGAGAGGAGGGAAGGCTACATCCGAGCTCAGGTGGTCAGCAGGGAGGTGATGAGTAGAAACAGAAGCAAGAAAGACATGTTCTCTATGGTGTGCAGCAACACCGGGTCGTAGTAGTAAAACCGGTTTTTGTATTTGATGATTTTGTTTCTAAAGGAATATTAAATTTAATAAATGTGTCAAGATCATTCTTTTCAGTATTCTGGATCATTTTCATCCTAATAAATTAACCTGATACATTTACTGTACTTTAAATAAGCTATTTAGTGGTGTTGGTAAAAGTGTGGGAATACTGAACTTTCATAAGATTTCAAGTTAAAATTTACCTAGCAAAATATTAAAACTTTTCAAATCTGAAGATATCACATGATTCTGCACATAGAACTACATCATTAATACCATGGGCTGATGTTTCAAACTAAAAAAAAAAAATTCGCCTCCGTATGACACACCCTAATATATATATATATATATATATATATATATATATATATATATATATATATATATATATATATATATATATATATATATATATATATATATAAACTGTTAATGAATATGGTGTATATCATTGTGTATGAACCTCTGTCCTTCGTGGTAGTGAGAAGTGATACCACCCTTATTGTCAGGACCTGACTGAATTTCTCAGAATAGGTAAACTGTACTCCAAGCTTTATCAATAGATTTGTTAAACTAAAAACTAAAAACTGTCCTTCAATCTAAAGTTGAATTTGGAGCAGCAGGCCCAGGCCCCCTCCACCCAACATCCTGTGGCACAGAGATCCCCGCCCTCGCTCCTCCTCTCCGGACCCATTAGTGTTTTCGGTGTCTGGTTCCGAACCAAGGAGGGCCTAACTACTCAGACTCGGACCAGGAGTTGGTCTCAGCAGCCTCTCCAGCCCCTACAAGGCCCAGGCCTTCGTCAGGACGAGGTACCTCCCCTGCACAAGCAGGCGTTCCCCTCTCTTTTATGACACGGGATTGGTGTTTGCACTGACACCAGGGGAAACTTGCCAGTTTTTTCGAGAGTAAAGTGGGGGGAGGACCTAGTGTGTGTGTAACCGGTAGGATTATGTCTCACTACTAGTTATTGGGGGTTTTGAGTTATAGTGGATGGTAATGCAGTGGAAGCACCCTTTAAAGAAATTCCGAACCAGCACAAGCACAGTTAATAAAAGTATTTTCAGTGACCGTTGAATAGCTAGCACCTGTGATTGGAGTTAATGAGATGCAAGGGTAAAAGCTAACACTTCTATGCCTTCCAACACTATAGACGGAATCATTATTTGTGCACAAGCACTAGAGTACGTCTTAGCGTAACTTACAACAATACAATGGAAAACAAAAGTTGTACATGGTATCAAAAAATTATTAAAAGATATTCATTGCATCTGAAAAGAACTACTAATGCAGTTCTAAGGGCGGAAACGATCTTCCTACTCGTTACCGCTGCTAACTCTCTCGTTTGCTGGTGCAGACGACACTTGGGGCGGTTAGACAGAGGTGAGAACGGCAGCCACTATCTGGGTCACAGGCAGATTCAACCCAGCCGCCATACAGTCACTATCTAGCTACCCCGCTTTTCGTCAAATTCTGGCTGTGATCTCATCATACGTCCTGGACTCGTGGGCTGTGTCCCCAGACCTTCACCTATCGACTGTCAATTCTCTGGTCATCTACCACTACCACATACCACGACTGTCAATTCATCTCGTTCCGTCTGTGCCTCGGTGTTCTCCTGCCATTTCAAGACAATCGGCCACTGTCGCTCGAGTGTGGAGTTGAATGGACACTTCCCTACCCTGAGTATGCATCACCATGTTCCAGAACCTTCCCCTAGGGCCACTGCCGTAGGAAATATCTGTTCATTGTTTGATTCTATGGTTGTTTGATTCCATTAAATGCTGACTCCCCATTATTGTTCGATTCTATCAATTGTTGACTCCCTTTAATTGTTTGAATCCATTAATTGCTGACTCCCATTAATTGTTTGATT
>NW_024712336.1:0-18140 GCF_018991925.1 Homarus americanus
GCGGTAGCTTGGGAGTGTCACCGGTACCTGGGAGGCAGAGGTGTATCAGGGAGTGACAGAGGAGTACCTAGGAGTGTCAGAGGTACCTGGGAGTGTCAGAGGTGCACCAAGTATCGGGAGGGACCTGGAGGCCAGAGGTACCTGGTGTGTCAGAGGTACTCGAGCACGAGATGTACCTGGGAGGCCAGAGGTGACCTGGGAGTGCAGGACGTACCTGGGAGTGTCAGAGGTGTACCAGAATGTCAGAGGAGTACCTGGGAGTGTCAAGAGGTACCTGGGAGGCCTGAAGGTACCAGGGAGTGTCAATGGAGTACCTGGGAGGCTCAGAGGATGCACCTTGGGAGTGGAGGACCTGAGTGTCAGAGGCACCTGGGAGTGCCAGGAGGTACCTGGAGTGTTCGAGGTGCACCTGGAACTGTAAGATGTGCACCTGGGAGTGTCGAGGTGTACCTGGGAGTGTCGGAGGTACCTGGAGTGCGAGAGGTACAGGGAGGCAGAGGTGTACCTGGGAGTGCCAGGTGTACCTGGGAGTGTCTGAGGTGTACCTGGAAGTCCAGAGATGTACCTGGGAGTGTCAGAGGTGCACCTGAGGGTCAAAGGCACCTGGAGGACGGGTACCTGGGAGTATCTGAGGTGTACCTGGGAGTGCCTGGAGGTGTACCTGCCAGTGTCAGGAGGTGTACCGAGAAGCAGAGGTACCAGGGAAGGCCAGGAGTACCTGGGAGGTACTGGGAGGGCAACCTGGGAGTGTCAGAGGAATGGGAGGCTCAGAGGGTACCTGGGAGGTCGGAGGTGGTACCTGGGAGTGTGAGAAGTGCACCTGGAGTGTCAGAGGCACCTGGGAGGCCGGAGGTGTACCTGGGAGGTCAGGATATACCAGGAGTGTCAAAAATGTACCTGGGAGTGTCGGAGGTGTACCTGGGAGGTCAGAGGGGCTACTTGGGAGGTCAAAGGTGTACCTGGGAGGTCAGCGGTGTACCTGGTGAAGTCTCGATGCACCTGGAGTGCCGGAGATGTGCCTGGGAGAGTCAGAGGTGCACTTGGGGTGTCAGAGGTGCAACTTGGAGGACTGAGATGTATCTGGGAGCATCTGAGGTGCACTGGCAGTGTCTGAGGTGTACCTTGCAGTACAATCTGAGGTGTACCTGGCAGGACAGCGGTGTACCTGGGAGCCAGGAGAACCCGGGAGCAGGCAGGATGACACAGGAGTGACAGAGGAGTACCTAGGGAGTGTCAGAGGTGTACCTGGAGGAAAAGTGCACCTGGGAGTGTCTGGGGTACCTGGGAGTGTCAGAGGTATACCTGGGGAGCCAGGTGCACCAGGAATGTCAGGAGCACCTGGGAGGTAAGAAGGCACCTGGGAGGACAGGAGGTGTACCTGGGAGGTCGGAGGTGTACCTGGAGCAGAAGGACCAAACTGGGAGGTCAGAGGTGCACCTGGGAGGTCACACTGATCTGAGGTACCTGGAAGTCAGAGGTGTGCCTGGGAGTGTCAGAGGTGCACTCCTGGGAGGCCAAAGGTGCACCTGGAGTGACTGTGGTGTACCTGGGTGTGTCTGAGGATACCTGGCAGTGTCCGAGGCATGTACTGCCAGTGTCTGAGGTGCACCCAGCAGTGTCAGCGGTTTACCTGGAGTGTCATGTACCAGGGAGGTTAGACGGCATCAGGAGTGACAAAGGAGTACTCAGGAGTGTCAGAGGTGCACTTGGGAGTGAGAAGTGTACCTGGGAGTGTCTCTGTGTACCTGGGAGGTCAGAGGTGTACCTGGGAGGCCAGGTGTAAAAGGAATGTCAGGGAGTACCTGGGAGTGTCAGAGGTGCACCTGGGAGGTCAGGAGGTGCACCTGGGATAGTCAGAGGTGTACCGGGAGTGTCAGAGGTGAACTGGGAGGTCGACAGGGGAGTGTAAGAAGGCACCTGGAGTGTCGGAGGTGCACCTGGGAGGCCGGAGGCACCCAGCCCAGGTACCTGGCAGTGTCTGGAGGTGTGCCTGGGAGTGTCAGAGGCACTTGGCGTCAGAGGTGCAACCTGGAGGTCTGAGGTGTACCTGGGAGAGTCTGGAGGTGTACCTGCAGGCAGTCCGAGGTGTACCTGGCAGTGTCTGAGGTGTACCTGGCACTGTCAGAGGTAAGCTGGGAGGTCACCGGCACCTGGGAGTGTCAGAGGTGATCAGGAGTGACACAGGAGTACCCAGGAGTGTCAGAGGCACCTGGGAGTGTCAGAGGTACCTGGGAGTATCGGAGGTACCTGGGAGGCCAGGAGGTGTACCTGGGAGGTCAGAGGCACCTGGAAGTATCAGAGATGTACCTGGGAGTGTCAGAAGTGTATCTGGGAGAGTTGGAGGTACCTGGGAGGCCAGAACAGAGAATGTCAGGAGAACCTGGGAGTGTCAGAGGTGTACCTGGAGAGCGGAGGGCACCTGGGAGCGCTGGGTTACCAGGAGTGTCAGGGAGTACCTGGGAGCGTCAGAGGCACCTGGGAGTGTCAGGAGGTACATGGAGTGTCAGAGGTGGGTGTCAGCGGTGTACCTGGGAGGTTGGGAGGTGTGCCTGGGAGGTCTGGAGGTGTACCTGGGAGTGCCTGAGGTGCACCTGGGAGTGTCTGAGGTGTACCTGGAGGCCAGAGAACAAAGGAGTGTCACAAGAGTACCTGGGAGTGTAAGAGGTACCTGGGAGGCTGGAGGTACCTGGAGTGCCTGAGGGGTACCTGGGAGTGTCAGAGGTGTACCTGGGAGGTCAGAGGTGTACCAGGAAGTCTGAGGTGTACCTGGGAGGTTGGGGAGATGTACCAGGGAGTGCTGAGGAATACCTAGGAGGTCAGAGGTGTACCTGGGAGGCAGAGGTTGTACCTAGGAGCATGTGGAGGTTTACCTGGGAGCGGAGCCAGTGCCTGGGAGCAAGTCGTGGAGGTACCTGGGAGGTGGAGAAGGTACCTGGAGGCTGGAGGTGCACCTGGGAGTATCGGAGGTGTACCTGGGAGGGCAGAGGTGCACTTGGGAGGCCAGAGGTGTACCTGGGAGGTCAGCGGTACCTGGGAGTGTCTGAGGTACCTGGGAGGCCAGAGGTATGCCTGAGGACTGCAGGCACCTGGGAGTGTCGGAGTGACCCGCTCAGCGTGTACCTGGGAGCAAGCAGGAGGTACCTGCACTGAGCAACAGAGTGTGCACCTGGGAGTGTCAGAGGTGCACCTGGGAGGTCAGAGAGGTGCACCTGGGAGTGTCGGAGGCACCTGGGAGGTGAGCAGAGGTACCTGGGAGGTCTGGGGTACCTGGGAGTGTCAGAGGTACCTGGAGGTCAGGGGTATACCAGGAGTGTAAAAATGTACCTGGGAGGCCGGAGGATACCTGGGAGAGCCAGAGGCAGGCTTGGGAGGTCAATGGTACCTGGGAGGCTGGGCGGTGTACCTGGGAGTGTCTGAGGTGTACCTGGGAGGCTGGGAGATGTGCCTGGGAGAGTCAGAGGCACTTGGGGTGCTGGGAGGCACCTTGGAGGACTGAGATGTACCTGGGAGTGTCTGAGGTGCACCTGGTGTCTGAGTGCACCTGGCAGTGCCCGAGGCACCTGGCCATGGTGCACCTGGGAGGCCACAGTGTACCTGGGAGCAGCAGACGTATCAGGGAGGACAGAGGAGCACCCAGGAGTGTCAGAGGTACCTGGGAGTGGGACAAGTGACCTGGGAGTGTCAGAGGTGTACCTGGGAGAGCCGGAGGTACCTGGGAGTGTAAGGTACCTAGGAGGTCGGAGGCACCTGGGAGGCCGGAGGTGTACCTGGGAGGCTGGGAGGTGTACGGGAGCACAGAGGTCACCTGGGAGGCCAGAGGCATACCTGGGAGGCCAGGAGGTACCAGAATGCCAGGAGACTGGGAGTGTGAGAAGTAAAATGGGAGTGTCAGAGGTGTACCTGGGAGGCCGGAGGTGCACCTGGGAGGTAAGAAGGCACTTGGGAGCAAGCCGGAGGGCACCTGGGAGGTCGGAGGTGTACCTGGAGTGTCAGAGGTACCTGGGAGGCCAGAGGTGTACCTGGGAGGCTGGGAAGGTGTACCTGGAGTGTCTGAGGCACCGGGAGGCCAGAGGTGTGCCTGGGAGCGACAGAGGCACTCTAAGTGGCTGAGGTGCACCCTGGAGTGTCTGAGGTGCACCTGGGAGTGCCTGAGGTACACAGGCGTGCTCAGAGGCACCTGGCAGTGTCTGGAGGCACCTGGCACATTAAAGGTGTACCTGGGAGTGCAGTGGTGCACCTGGTACTGTCAGAGGTGTATCTGGGAGGTTGGACGGTACCAGTGTCAGAGGCACCAGGAATCTGGGGAGAACCTGGGAGCAAGCCGAGGTGTACCTGGGAGTTGGAGGGCACCTGGGAGTGTTAACCCAGGGAGGTCAGAGAGTACCTGGGAGGTTGGGAGGTACCTGGAGTGCTGAGGTGCACTGGCAGTGCTGGGCGGTAAACCTGGAGGTCAGAGGTGTGCTGGGAGTGTCTGAGGTACCTGGGAGGTCTGAGTGCACCTGGGAGGGTCTAGAGGTGTACCTGGGAGGTCAGAGAAGTACCAAGGAGTGTCACAGGAGCACCTGGGAGGTAAGAGGTGTACCGAGTGCCAGAGGTGTACCAGGGAGTGTCTGAGGGTACCTGGGACTGCTAGGAGGTACCTGGGAGTGTCTGAGGCCTGGGAGTGTCGAGGTACCTGGGAGTCGCACGGGAGAACCAGGGAGGAAAGGCAGCCTGGGAGTGTCAGAGGTAAACTGCAGGAGTGTCTGAGGTGTACCTGGGAGGTCAGAGATAAACTAGGAGTGTCAGAACACTCAGGAGTGTTGGGAGGCATTGGAGAGCAGAGTTACCTAGGAGTATCGGAGGTTTACCTGGGAGTGCCGGAGTTGTGCCTGGGATCGGAGGTACCTGGGAGTGTGAAGGCACTGGAGTGTCGGAGGCACCTGAGGTCGGAGGTGGCACCTGGGAGTCAGAGGGTACTTGGGAGGTCAGAGGTGCAGCTGGGGCGGAGCACTGGGAGGTCTGAGGTGCACCTGGGAGCAGAGGGGTGCCTGGGAGTGTCGCAGGTGTACCTGGGAGGTCGGAGGTGCACCTGCCAGTGCAGCGGTGTGGCAATGGGAGTGTCAGAGGTACCAGGTAATGTCAGTGAATACCTGGAGGTCAACGTGTACCGGAGGTCAGGATCCTGGGAGCTCAGAGGTGTACCTGGGAGTGTCAGAGGTGTACCTGGGAGTGCCGGAGGTGTACCTGGGAGTGTGAGAAAGTACCTGGGAGAGCGGGTACCTGGGAGGTCAGAGGTACCTGGGAGTGTCAGGGATACCAGGAGCAGCATGTACCTGAAGTCGGAGGCGTACCTGGGAGGACAGAGGAGCACTTTGGGAGGTCAAAGGGTACCTGGGAAGACAGCAGGTACCTGGGAGGTCTGAGGCACCTGGGAGGTCAGAGGTGTGCCTGGGAGAGCTGAGAGGTGCACTTAGTTTCAGAGGTGCACCTTGGAGTGACTGAGATGTACCTGGAGTGTGTGAGGTGTACCTGGCAGTGTCTGAGGTGTACCTGGCAGTGTTCGAGGTGTACCTGGCAGTGTCAGGTGCACCTGGGAGCAAGGCAGAGTACCTGGGAGCAGCAGACGTATCAGGAGGACAGAGGAGTACCTAGGAGAGGTCAGAGGAGTACCTGGGAGTGTGAGAAGGTACCTGGGAGTGTCTGGGTGTACCTGGGAGGTCACAGAGGCATACCTGGGAGGCAGGGGTACCAGGAACAGGAGCACCTGGGAGGTGAGATGTACCTGGGAGTGTCAGAGGTACCTGGGAGGTCGGAGGTGTAACTGGGAGGTAAGAAGGCACCTGGGAGTGTCGGAGGCACCTGGGAGTGCCAGAGGTGCACTTGGGAGGTCAGGAGGTGCACCTGGGAGTGTCAGAGGTGTACCTGGGAGGTCTGAGGTACCTGGGAGTGTCTGAGGTGTGCCCGGGAGGGCAGAGGGCACTTGGGAGTGCAGAGGTGCACCTGGAGTGCCTGAGGTGTACCTTGGAGTGTCTGAGGTGTACCTGAAGGTCTGAGGTGTACCTGGCAGTGTCTGAGGCACCTGGCATTATCAGCGGTGTACCTGGGAGTAGCCATGGTGCACCTGTACTGTCAGAGGTGCACCCTGGAGTGTCGGAGGTACATGGAGTGTCAGAATACCTGGCAGCCAAGGTGCACCTGGAGTGTCAGAGGTGTACCTGGGAGTGTCTGAGGCACCTGGGAATGACTGAGGTGCACCTGAGCAGAGAAGCACCAGGAGGTCACAGGAGCACCTGGGAGCAGAGAGGTGTACTGGGAGGTGAGAGGTACCTAGGAACCGGAGGTACCTGGAGTGTCGGAGGCACCTGGGAGTGTCTGAGGTGCACCTGGGAGGTCTGAGGTACTTGGGAGGTCAGGGAGAACCAGGATTGAAAGAGGTAAACCTGGGAGGCCAGAGGTGCTCCAAGGAGTGTCTGAGGCGTACCTGGAGGTCAGAGATGTACCAGGAGTGTCAGATGAATCACCAAGGAGGACAGAGGCACCTGGGAGGTCAGATGTACCAAGGAGCACGGAGGAATACCTGGGAGCTTGGAGTTGTACCCGGGAGTATCGGAGGTGCACCTGGAGTGTGAGAAGTACACCTGGGAGTGTCGGAGATGCACCTGGAGTGTCGGAGGAGCACCTGGGAATGTCAGAGGTACATGGGAGTGTCAGAGGTGTACCTGGGAGGTCAAGCGGTGTACCTGGGGGCTGAGGTGTACCTGGGAGGCCAGAGGTGTACCTGGAGTGTCAGAGGTGCACTTGGAGTGTCAGAGGTGCACCTGGAGTGTCTGAGGTGTACCTGGGAGTGTCTTTGTGTACCTGAGTGTCTGAGGTACCTGGTGAGTGTCAGTGAGTACCTGGGAGTGTCAAGACGTGTACCTGGGAGAAGTCAGAGATGTACCAGGGAGTGCCAGAGGAATACCTAGGAGTGTCAGGAGGTGTACCTGGGAGCATCGGAGGTGTACCTGGGAGGTTTTGTGTACCTGGGAGTGTCTGAGGTGTACCCAGAGTGTCAGTGAGTACCTGGGAGCTGAGACGTGCAAGGCAGGCAGGTTGTACCTGGGAGGTCAGAGATGTACCAGGAGTGTCAGAGGACCATCTAGGAGGTCAGAGGTCACCTGGGAGTATCGGAGGTGTACCTGGGAGTGTCTTTGGTGTACCTGGGAGTGTCTGAGGTGTACCCAGAGTGTCAGTGAGCACCTGGGAGTGTCAGACGTGTACATGGGAGTGTCAGAGTTGCACCCAGGAGGTCAGAGGTGTACCTGGGAGTGTTGAGGTGTACCTGGGAGTGCAAGAAGTGTACCTGGGAGTGTCAGAGGTGTACTTGGGAGTGTCAGAGGTACCTGGGAGTGGCAGCGGCATACCTGGGAGTGTCTGAGGTGTACCTGGAATGTCAGAGGTGCCTGGAGGTCATAGGTGCACTTGGGAGTGTCAGAGGTGCACCATGGAGGTCTGAGGTACCTGGGAGTGTCTGAGGTGTATCTGGCATTGTCTGAGGTGTACCTGGCAGTGCCTGAGGTGTACCTGGGAGGTCAGAGGTGCACCTGGGAGTGTTAGGAGGTGCATCAGGAGTGACAGAGAGCACCTAGGAGTTTCAGAGGCATGGGAGTGTCAGAGGTGCACCTGGGAGCATCGAGGTGTACTATGAGAGTCAGGAGGTGTACCTGGGAGTGCCAGAGGTGCACTGGGAGTGCTGGAGGTGGCACTGGGAGTGCTGGGGAGGTACCTGGTAGTGTCGGAGGTACATGGAGGTCAGGAGGTGTACCTGGCAGTGTCAGCGTGTGTACCTGGGAGGCGGCAAGGTGTGCCTGGGAGTGTCTGAGGTGCACCTGGAGTGTCTGAGGTGTACCTGGGAGCAAGCAGTGTACCCAGAGTCTGAGGTGTATCTGGGAGTGTCAGTACCTGGGAGGCTGAGGTGTACCTGGGAGTGTCTGAGGTGTACCTGGGAGTGGCAGGGAGAACCAGGGGGTGAAAGAGGTGTACCTGGGAGTGTCAGAGGTGTACCAGGAATGTCTGAGGTGTACCTGTGGAGTGTCAGAGATGCACCGGGAGGTCAGAGGAATACCTAGAGTGTCAGAGAGGTACCTGGGAGTATCGAAGGTGTATCTGGGAGTGTCAGAGGTGTACCTGGGAGTATCGAAGGTGTACCTAGGAATGTCTGAGGTGTACCTGGGAGGTCAGGAGATGTACCAGGGAGGTCAGGAGGAATACCTAGGGAGGTCAGAGGTGTACCTGGGAGTGTCAGAGGTGTACCTAGGAGCATGGGAGGTTTACCTGGGAGGCCGGAGTTGTACTGGGAGAGTCGGAGGTACCTGGGAGTGTGAGAAGTGTACCCGGGAGGTGTCGGAGGTGTACCTGGGAGTGTGGAGTGTGTACCTGGGAGTGTCAGAGGTGTACCTGGGAGGTCAGAGGTGTACCTGGGAGTGTCATGGGTGTACCTGGAATGTCAGAGGAGTACCTGGGAGGCAGAGAGGGGCACTGGGAGTGTCAGAGGTGCACCTTGGAGTGTCATGAGGTGCACCTGGGAGTGTCAGCAGGTACCGGGAGTGTCGAGGTGTACCTGGGAGTGTCTGAGGCACCGGGAGGCCAGAGGTACCTGGAGTGTCAGAGGTGTACCTGGGAGTGTCAAGGTGAACTAGGAGTGACAGAGGTGTACCTGGGAGTGTCAGAGGTGTACCTGGGAGAAATCAGAGGTACCTGGGAGTGTCTGAGGTGCACCTGGAGTGTCAGGGGTACCTGGAAGGCAACGGAAACCTGGCACGCTCAGAGTACCTGGGAGTGTCAGACGTGTACCTGGGAGCAGTCAGAGGTGTACCAGGAATGTCAGTGGAGAACTCAAGTGTCAGAGGTGCACCTGGGAGTGTCTGAGGTGTACCTGGGAGTGTTTAGGTGCACCTGGGAGTGTCTGAGGTACCTGCAGAGGTCAGGAGTACCTGGGAGTGTCAGACGTACCTGGGAGGCCAGAGATGTACCAGGGAGCGTCAGAGGAATACCTAGGAGTGTTGGGGAGTACCTGGGAGTATCAGAGGTGTACCTGGGAGGCCTTTGTGCACCTGGGAGTGTCTGAGGTGTACCCAGAGTGTCAGGAGTACCTGGGAGTGTCAAACGTGTAACATGGAGGTCAGAGTGTACCTGGGAGTGTCAGAGATGTACCAGAGGGCACCTGGCAGTGTCAGGCACTGGGAGGTCAGAGGTGTACCTGGAGTGCTCGAGGTACCAGGAGGTCTGAGGTGCACCTGGGAGTGCCTGAGGTGTACCTGGGAGGTCAGAGCATACCTAGGAGTGTCACAGGAGGCCTGGGAGTGTAAAGGTGCACCGGGAGTGTCAGAGGTGTCCTGGGAGTGTTCGAGGTGTACCTGGGACTGTCTGAGGTGCACTGGAGGCCTGAGGTGTACCTGGGAGCTGAGGTGTGGGAATTGCACGGAGAACCAGGAGTGAAAGAGGCACCTGGGAGGCTGGGAGTGTACCAGGGGAGGCCTGAGGTACCTGGGAGGCTGGGAGATGTACCAGGAGTGTCAGAGGAATACTCTAGGAGCCGAGGTGTACCTGGGAGGTTGGGAGGTGTACTTAGGAGCACGAGGCCACCTGGGAGCCGGGAGCAGCCTGGGAGGCCGGAGGTACCTGGGAGGAGAAGTACCAGAGCATGAGGTGTACCTGGGAGCAACGGAGGTGTGCCTGGGAGCACAGAGGTACCTGGGAGGTCAGGTACCTGAATGTCAGAGTGCACCTGGGAGTGTCAGAGGCACCTGGGAGTGTCAAGGTGCACCTGGGAGTGTCTGAGGTGTACCTGGAGGTCAGATGTGCCCGGGAGTGTCAGAGGTGCACCTGGGAGGTCAGAGGTGCACCTGGAGTGTCTGAGGTGTACCTGGGAGTGTTTGAGGTGTACCTGGCAGTGTCTGAGGTGTACCTGGAAGTGCCTGAGGTGCACCTGGCATTGTCAGCGATGTACCTGGGAGGTGCACCTGGAGTCAGAGGTGTATCTGGGAGGTTGGACGCACCTGGGAGGTCAGAGAAATTAGGAATGTCAGGGAGAACCTGGGAGGTCAGAGGTGTACCTGGGAGGCTGGGAGGTGCACCTGGGAGGTTGGGGTGTACCAGGGAGGCTGGGTGGAGCACGGGATGTCAGAGGTACCTGGGAGGCCGGAGGCACCTGGGAGGTCAGGTGTACCAGGAGGTCAAGGAGTACCTGGAGGTCAGAGGTGCACCTGGGAGTGTCGGAGGTGTACCTGAGTGTCAGAGGTACCTGGGAGTGCTGGGGCTGCACTGGGAGGTCAGAGGCAAAGCCTGGAGTGTCTGAGGTGTACCTGGGAGGTCAGACGAACCTGGGAGGTCTGAGGTGTACTGGGAGGCTGTGAGAAGTACCAAGGAGGTCATGAGAGCACGGGAGGTAAGAGGTGTGGCCTGGAGCACAGAGGATACTTAGAGCAAGCCTGAGGTGTGGGAACAGAGGTGTACCTGGGAGTGTTTGAGGTACTGGGATTGTCTGAGGTGTACCTGGGAGCGCACTGGGAGAAACTAGAGTGAAAGAGGGTACATGGGAGTGTTGGGAGGTGTACTTGGGAGGTTGGAGTACTTGGGAGAGTCAGAGATGTACTAGGAGTGTTGGGAGGGCCTAGGGAGGCAGAGAAAATGGAGAAGCTGAGAGGTACCAGGGAATGTCAGTGGAGAACCTGGGAGGTCAGAGGTACCAAATGGGAGGCGCAACCAGAGCAAGCCAGGGGTCCATGGGAGGTCAGGAGCACCTGGGAGTGTCAGAGGTGCACGGGAGGCCGGAGGTACATGGGAGTGTCAGAGGAGTACCAAGGAGTGTCAAGGCGAGGCCTGGAGTGTAAGAGGTGTACCTGGGAGGTAAGAGGTGCACCTAGGAGGCCTGAGGTGCACTGGAACTGCTGGGAGGCCATGGACTGTCTGGAGGGTATCTGGGAGTGCCTGAGGTGTACCTGGGAGTCGGCAGGAAACTCAGAGTGAAAGAGGTACCTGGAGGCAGGGGACGGGTGTCAGAGACAGAGGAGTACCTAGAGGACAGAGGTGTACCTGGGAGTGAGAATGCACCTGGGAGTACTGTAGAGGCCTGGAGGCCGGAGGTACCTGGGAGGTAAGAAGTGTACCTGGGAGTGTCGGAGGTGTACCTGGGAGGTCGGAGGTGCACCTGGGAGGCCAGAGGTGTACTGAGAGGCAGAGGTGTACCTGGAGTGCCAGAGGCACTTGGGAGTGTCAGTGTACCAGGAATGTCAGTGGAGCACCTGGGAGGCAGTGAAAGTGTACCTGGGAGGTCAGAGGTGCACCTGGGAGCCAGAGGGCACGGAGCAGTAAGAAGTGCCTGGAGTGTCTGAGGTGTACCTGGGAGCGGAGGTGACCTGGGAGTGCAGGTGTAATGAGAGTGTAAGAGGCCTGGGAGGCCAGCGGTACCTGGGAGGTCTGAGGTGTACCTGGATGCCCGGAGTGTCAGAGGCGCACTTGGGAGTGTCAGAGCACCCTGGAGTGCCGAGGTGCACTGCGGGAGTACCTGAGTGTACCTGGCAGTGCTGGAGGTACCTGAGTGTCTGGAGGTGTGGGGCCTGGCATTATCAGCATGTACCTGGGAGCAAGCCATGTCACTGGCACTGGTACCGGCAAGAGGAACCTGGGAGCAAGTAAGAGGTAACAGGAATATCAGGGAGAACCTGGGAGGCCAGAGGTACCTGGGAGTGTTAGAGGCCTGGAGCCAGAGGTGTACCAGGAGCACAGTGAGCAACGGATCAGAGGTGCATCTGAGTGCCTGAGGCAACTGGAGTGTCAAAGTGTGGCACCTGGAGGCTGAGGTGCCTGGAAGCAAGCAGAGCACCAGGAGTGTCAGGAGGGCACCTGGAGTGCCTGAGGTGAACCTGGGAGGTCAGAGAAGTACCAAGGTCAAGAGGCCTGGAGTGTGAAGCGCAGAGGTACCCAGGAGTTCGAGGTACCTGGACTGTCAGAGGTACCTGGGAGGCTCAGGGCACGGGAGGTCTGAGGCACGGGAATGCACGAGAACCAGGAGGAAAGAGGTGTACCTGGGAGGCCAGAGGCACGGGAGCACGAGGTGTACCTGGGAGGCCAGAGATGTACCAGGAGCAGCTGGGAAGATCCAGGAGTGCCAGAGGTGTAACCTGGGAGTAAGTCAGAGGTTATACCTAGGAGCATCGAGGTTTGACCTGGGAGGTCTGAGGTGCCTGGAGCAGCCGGAGGCACCTGGGAGGGAGAGTGGCACCTGGGAGAGCCGGAGGGCACCTGGGAGGCCGGAGGTGCACCAGGAGGGGTCAGAGGTGTACCTGGGAGTGCCAGAGCCACTGGCACCCAGAGGTCTGAGCGGTACCTGGGAGGCCACGAGGTGTGCCTGGAGTGTCGCAGGTGGCCTGGGAGTGTCAGAGGCGTACTCGCAGTGTCAGGAGTGTACCTGGGAGCACAGAGGTGCACCAGGTAATGTCAGTGAATACCTGGGAGGTCAAAAGTGTACCTGGGAGGTCAGAGGTACCTGGGAGCCTGAGGCACTGGGAGGCCAGAGTTGTACCTTGGAGGCCGGAGGTGCACTGGAGTGGAGAAGTACCTGGAAGTGCATGTGCACCTGGCAGTGCCAGAGGTGTACCTGGGAGTGACAAGCAAAACAGGAGAGTGTAAAAACCTGGACACGGATGTACCTGCAGTGTCAGAGGTACACCTGAGAGACAAAAAACAAAATTCTTAAGTGTAACACCAGGAAAACAGAGACACCTAGGAGCCGGAGAGCACCTGGGAGGTAAGAAGTGCACCTGGGAGTGTCTGGATGCACCTGGGAGTGCCAGAGGCATACCTGGGAGTGTCAGGGTGTACCAGGGAATGCCAGAGGAGTACCAGGGAGTGTGTGGAGAACTTACACTGGAGCCAGAGTGTGACTCTGGAGTAAGCCAGAGGCATACCTGGGAGGTAAGAAGGTACCTGGGAGGTCAGACGTGTACCTGGAGTGCTGAGGCACCTGAGTGCTCAGAGGAGCACCGAGAGGCCAATGTGTACCTGGGAATGTCACGAGGCACCTGGAGCAAGCAGAGGTGGAGTGTAATAGAAGAGCCTGAGGTGTACCTGGCAGGCTCTGAGGTGCACCCACATTGTCAAGAGGTAAAATGAGAGGTTGAATGGTGCACCTGGTACTGCCAGAGGTGTACCTTGGAGTGTCTGACGTACAATGGGAGGTCAGAGGTACTAGGAATGTCAGAGGAGAACCCGGGAGGCCAGAGGCATACCTGGGAGGCCTGAGATGCACGGGAGGCCAGAGGCACCTGGGAGTGGCAGAGGTGTACCTCGGAGGTCAGAGGTGTACCTGGGAATGTTAGGGTGTGCTCTGGGAGGCTGCCAGAGGCACCTGGGAGTGTCAGAGGTGCACCATGGAGTGCCCAGATGTACCTGGGAGTGTCTGAGGTGTACCTGGCATTGTCTGAGGTGTACCCAGCAGTGTCAGAGGAGCACCTGGACGGCCGGAGGTGTACCTGGGAGGTTAGAGGTGTACCAGGGAGGACAGAGGTGCACAGGGAATGTCAGTGGAGAAACCTGGGAGTGTCAGAGGTGCCCTAGAGTGTCGGAGGTGCACATGAGGCCAGAGGTGTACCTGGCAGTGTCAGCGGTACCTGGGAGGTCAGAGGTGCCTGGGAGGTTCAGAGGTGTCACCTGGAATGTCTGAGGTACCTGGGAGCACAGAGAAGCACTAGGGAGTGTCACAGGAGCACGAGTGTGAGGACCTGGGAGTGTCAGAGGTGTACCTAGGAATGTCTGAGGCACCTGGGAGGCCAGAGATGTACCAGGGAGTGTCAGAAACACCAGGAGTGTCAGAGGGGCACTGGGAGGCCAGAGGTACCTAGGAGTATCGGAGGTTTACCTGGGAGTGTCAGGAGGCACCTGGGAGGCCGGAGGTGTACCTGGGAGTGTGAGAAGGCACCTGGGAGGCCGGAGATGCACCCTGGGAGTGTCGGAGGTGCCTGGGAGGTGTACCTGGGAGGCCAGAGGTGGACCGATGCCATGGTGTACCTGTGTGTCTGAGGTGTACCTGGGAGGTCAGGAGGTGTGCCTGGGAGTGTCAGAGGTGCACTTGAAGGGCCAGAGGTGCACCCTGGAGTGTCTGAGGTGCACCTGGGAGCGTCTTTTTGAGGTACCTGGGAGGTCTGAGGTACCCAGAGTGTCAGTGGAGTACCTGGGAGGTCAGACGGTACCTGGGAGGTCCAGAGATGTACCAGGAGTCAGAGGAATACCTAGGAGTGTCAGAGGTGTACCTGGGAGCATCGGAGGTGTACTGGGAGTGTCTTTGGTGTACCTGGGAGTGTCTGAGGTGTACCTGGTGAGTGTCAGTGAGCACCTGGGAGGTCAGACGGTACATGGGAGGTCAAAGAAACCTGGGAGCCAGATGTACCAGGGAGTGTCAGAGGAATACCTAGGAGGCCAGAGGTGTACCTGGAGTATCGGGAGGTGTACCTGGGAGGCCTTGGTGTACCTGGGAGTGTCTGAGGTGTACCTCAGGAGGTCAGGAGTACCTGGGAGGTCAGACGTACATGGGAGGTCAGAGGCTGTACCTGGGAGTGTCAGAGGTGTACCTGGGAGCAAGGAGGTGTACCTGGGAGGCAAGAAGTGTACCTGGGAGGCCAGAGGTGTACTTGGGAGCACAGAGGTGTACCTGGGAGTGTCTGAGGTGTACCTGGGAATGTCAGAGGTGTGCCTGGGAGCAGTCATAGGGTGCACTTGGGAGTGCCGAGGTGCACCATGGAGTGTCTGAGGTGTACCTGGGAGTGTCTGAGGTGTATCTGGCATTGTCTGAGGTGTACCTGGCAGTGTCTGAGGTACCTGGGAGGCTGGGCAACCTGGGAGTGTTAGAGGTATCAGGAGGACAGAGGAGCACCTAGGAGTTTCAGAGGTGCACATGGGAGGTCAGAGGCACCTGGGAGCATCGGAGGTGCACTGGGAGGTCAGAGGTGCACCGGGAAGGCCAGGCACCTGGGAGGTCGGAGGTGTACCTGGGAGGTCAGGAAGTGCACCTGGTAGTGTCGGAGGTGTACATGGAGGTCAGAGGCGTACTCAGAAGCCAAGGCGGTGTACCTGGGAGGTCACAGGTGTGCCTGGGAGCGTCTGGAGGTGTACCTGGGAGTGTCTGAGGTGTACCTGGGAGCAAGTCAGGAGGACACCAGGAGTCTCTGGAGGTGTATCTGGGAGAAGCCAGAGGTGTACCTGGGAGGTCTGAGGTGTACCTGGGAGGCCTGAGGTACCTGGGAGTGGCAGGAGAACCAGGGGGGGAGGCGGAGGTGCACCTGGGAGTGTCAGGAGGTGTACCAGGAGTGTCTGAGGTGTACCTGAGGTCAGAGATGTACCAGGGAGGCCGAGGAATACCCAGGAGGTCAGGAGGTGTACCTGGGAGTATCGAAGGTATCTGGGAGGTCAGAGGTGTACCTGGGAGTATCGAAGGTGTACTCTAGGAATGCCTGAGGTGTACCTGGGAGTGTCAGAGTGTACCAGGGAGGTCAGAGGAATACCTAGGAGGCCAGAGGTGTACCTGGGAGTAGTCAGAGGTGCACCTAGGAGTATCGGAGGTTTACCTGGGAGGCCGGAGTTGCACTGGAGGTCGGAGGTATCTGGGAGTGTGAGAAGGCACCTGGAGTGTCGGAGGTGTACCTGGGAGTGCCGGAGGTGTACCTGGGAATGTCAGAGGTACTTGGGAGGTCAGAGGTGTACCTGGAGGTCAGCGGTACCTGGTGTGTCTGAGGTGCACCTGGGAGGTCAGGAGGTGTGCCTGGGAGTGTCAGGGGTGCACTTGAGGAGGCTCAGAGGTGCACCTGGAGTGTCTGAGGTACCTGGGAGTGTCTTTGGTGTACCTGGGAGTGTCTGAGGTACCTGGGAGTGTCAGTGGAGCACCTGGGAGTGCCAGGACGTGTACCTGGGAGGCCAGGAGATGTACCAGAGGCAGAGGCCCAGGGGAGTGCCAGGAGGTGTACCTGGGAGCACGGGAGGTGTACCTGGGAGTGTCTTGGTGTACCGGGAGGCCTGAGGTACCAGAGGCTGGGGTGGAGCACCTGGGAGTGTCAGACGTGTACATGGGAGTGCAGAGTTGTACCTGGGAGGCTGTCAGAGATGTACCAGGGAGTGTCAGAGGAATACCTAGGAGTGTCAGAGGTGTACCTGGGAGTATCGGAGGTGTACCTGGGAGGCTTTGGTGTACCTGGGAGTGTCTGAGGTGCACTGGTGAGTGTCAGTGGAGTACCTGGGAGGTCAGACGTACATGGGAGTGTCAGAGTGCACCTGGGAGGCCAGAGGTGCACTGGGAGTGTTGGAGGTGTACCTGGGAGTGCAAGGAGGCACCTCAGAGGTCAGGAGGTGCACCTGGGAGTGTCAGAGGTACCTGGGAGTGGCAGCGGTATACCTGGGAGTGTCTGAGGTGTACCTGGGAATGTCAGAGGTGCCTGGGAGTGTCAAAGGTGCACTTGGGAGCGCCAGAGGCACCATGGAGTGTCTGAGGTACCTGGGAGGTCTGAGGTGTATCTTGGCATTGTCTGAGTGGTACTCAGCAGTGGTGCACCTGGGAGTCAGAGGCATCAGGGAGTGACAGAGGAGCACCCAGGAGTTTCAGAGGTGCACAAGGGAGGTCAGAGGTGCACCTGGGAGTATCGGAGGTGTACGGGAGGTCAGAGGTGTACCTGGGAGTGTCAGAGGTGTACCTGGGAGGTCGGAGGTGAACCTGGGAGGTCAGAAGTGTACCTGGAGTGTCGGAGGTGTACATGGAGGTCAGAGGTGCACCTGGCAGGTCAGCAGTGTACCTGGGAGTGCCAGCAGGTGTGCTCTGGAGTGTCTGAGGTACCTGGGAGGTCCGAGGCGTACCTGGGAGGTCAGAGGTGTACCTAGGAGTCTCTGAGGTGTATCTGGGAGAGTCAGAGGTGTACCTGGGAGTGTCTGAGGTACCTGGAGTGTCTGAGGTGCACCTGGAGTGGCAGGGGAGAACCAGGGGGTGAAACAGAGGTGCACCTGGGAGGCCAGAGGGTACCAGGAGTGTCTGAGGTGTACCTGGGAGAAGTCAGAGAGTGTACCAGGGAGGCCAGAGGAATACCCAGGAGTGCCGAGGTGTACCTGGGAGTATCGAAGGTATCTGGGAGGTCAGAGGTGTAACGGGAGTGTCAGAGGTGTACACTGGGAGCAAGCCAGAGGGTGTACCTGGGAATGTTGGAAGCGGTGCACCTGGGAGGCCTGAGATGTACCTGGGAGTGCCAGAGGTGCCTGGGGAGGCCAAGGTGCACTGGGAGTGACATATTGGAGGTCAGAGGTACCTGGAGGTCTGAGGTGTACCCAGCAGTGTTCGAGGTACCTGGCAGTGTCATGGTGTACCTGGCAGGTCAGAGATGTACCCAGGGAGTGCAGTGAACACCTAGGAGGTCAGAGGTGAACCTAGGAGTAACGGAGGTGTACCTGGGGAGCACGGAGGTACACTGGGAGTGTAGAAGGTACCTGGGAGTGTCTGAGGTGCCATGGGAGGTCTAGGAGGTGCACCTGGCAGTGTCAGGGTGTACCTGGGAGGTCAGCAGGTGCTTGGGAGTGTCAGAGGTGTACCTGGGAGGTCAGAGGTACCTGGGAGTGCTTGAGAGGTACCTAGGAGTCTCTGAGGTGTATCTGGGAGGCCAGGAGGTGTGGCCTGGGAGTGCCTGAGGTGGGAGCAGTAGGGGAGAACCAGGGGTGAAAGAGGTGTACCTGGGAGCTCAGAGGTGTACCAGGGAGTATCTGAGGTGTACCTGGAGGCCAAGAGATGTACCAGGAGTGCCAGAGGAATACCTAGAGTGTCAGAGGTGCACCTGGGAGAATCGCAGTATCTGGGAGTGCCAGAGGTACCTGGGAGTGTCAAGATGCACCATGGGAGAGCTCAGAGGTGCACCATGGAGTGTCTGGAGGCTCTGGGAGTGTCTGAGGTGTATCTGGCATTGTCTGAGGTGTACCTGGCAGTGGGGCCTGAGGTACCTGGGAGCAAAGGCAGCAACGGGAGTGTCAGAGGTGTACCAGGAGGACAGAGGAGCACCTAGGAGTCGAGGTGTACATGGGAGTGTCAGAGGTGTACCTGGGAGTATCAGAGGTACTTGGGAGAGCAATATTGCAACTGAAACGAAGGCTGTACTGAG
>NW_024712337.1:0-5086 GCF_018991925.1 Homarus americanus
GGTACACCTCTGACAGTCCCAGGTACTCCACTGACATTCCGTGGTACATCTCTGACACTCCCAGGTACACGTCCGACACTCCCTAATACACCTCTAACACTCCCAGGTACTCCTGTGACACTCCCTGGTACTTCTCTGACACTCCCAGGTACACCTCAGACACTCCCAGGTACATCTCAGACACAGCCAGGTACACCTCAGACACTCCCAGGTACACCTCAGACACTCCAAGGTTCACCTCTGACACTCCCAAGTGCACCTCTGACACTCCTAGGCACACGTCTGACACTCCCAGGTACACCTCAGACACTCCCAGGTACACCGCTGACACTCCCAGATACACCTCTGACACTCCCAAGTGTACCTCTGACATTCCCAGGTACACCTCCGACACTCCCAGGTACACCTCTGTAATGATTGATTGTCAGACCAAAGCTTACAGCCCAGAATTATGTCACATATAACAACAAGTACACCACAGACCTCGTGGTACCACCACATTCCGGGTTGACACACCTCAGGTCGACCCAAGGGACTTGACCTCGCCCGCTAATGACGTGAGCCGGTGACCTACAACCGCACCTAGCCAAGACACCTGGCCAGGACCACACCTGCACACAACTATTCAGATCAAACCAGTTTAGTGTTAATTGTTAGAGGTCAGAAGCCGGCTGGGCCGACCCCATATAAAGGCCCTACAGTCCCGTCCACGGGCATTCCTATTCGATTACGATTATCATTCTGATCCTGGTCATACTGATTCTCATTCTGGTTGCTGTCATCTCTCTCCCGTTCGGGTCGTCACTCGGTTCACTAAGCAGAGTCACGCACGTCCCCTCCCCAGGTCGGGAGGGAGACCTCCCGACCAGACCACGGCATCGCCAGCTAAGCAGACTCTCCCATAGGAGGCAGACCAGCCAGCACTCACTGGGCCTACGTCAGGGTACACGTGAGTCTTGTCAGAACGTCCTAGGGTGAGTTACCTACTGTGGGAAGTGTATTCATTCAGGTGTGTCCGATAGTCAGTGTCAAGTAACGTAAAGCTTAATGTGTTAGTACCCCGATATAATAGTGATATTAATGTGTCCATGTCATTGAGTGAAGTAATAAATAGTTGTATCAAGAGGTGTTTAACAAATTGTCCCTTTAAGAAGTGATATATGTGTATTGACATACGAGATAAGATAAGCGTAGTGACGCTGTGCAAATAACATCCAGGCCACGCTACCAAGTTTCCTATCTTTACATTCCTACTCTCTATACTTCCTACCTATATATGTAATTCTCTTCTTGTGAGATTTGTCTCATTACAATGGTGGCAGCGCACTTAACGTAAGAACTCACGCCTATTCCCCTTAGTGTTCAGTACAGTGATAGTTAGAATCTTTTGAAGTAAACTTTTTTTTTGCGAATGCACTTCCAACTGATCCATCATCCCTTTAGGATTGTTTCTCTGTCAGAACGTCCTAGGTACCACCCATGGCCAGCCGGACGTCAACCACAGTACATACGAGCAGAGAAGAACCAGCATGATGAAAGCAGCGTGATGAATGCAGCTTGATGAAGGCAGCACGAAACCCACCACACACCACGTCACTTCTTTCACGTCCTCCCTTGGTCTAGGATTAAGAAGATTTTATATTTTTCTACTTTAGGAAGTTAAGGAGTGTGGAATGGATCGCCACACAACGAACCCTGGTGAGCCCACTGTGGAAGGTGTAAGACAGGACGGTCTTTGGTCTCGCCGACACTCACGTACGGAGGGCGAGCCCTGGTCCGCGGAACCTGCCTTACGAGTCATCTAAGGAGACGACAGCCCAAGCAGTGGACCGGCCTTCATCCCGGCCGGAGGGGGCCGACGGCAGATGAACAGAAAATCGTCTGGAATATGTTGAAAATGATGATGTTGCAGAGAAGAAATACAGATGGAGCAGAAAAATTCATCTGGAATATGAAAATGAAGATGTATAAAGAAACGCAGATGAGCAGAAAAATTCGTCTGGAATATGAAAATGAAGATGTATAAAGAAACGCAGATGAGCAGAAAAATTCGTCTGGAATATGAAAATGATGATGTACTAAGAAAAAAGGAAGATGGAACAGAAAATTCATCTAGAAGACGTTGAAAATGACGCTCTAAACGTAGAGGAAGAACGCAGATGGGACAGAAAACTCGTCTGGAATAGTATAGAAACCAGGAGGAAGTGAGAAGAAGTCAGAAGGTGTGGAGAAACGACCTACAAGGTGTGGTATGTGAAGAAAGAAGACAGAAGATGTGCTATGTGAAGAAAGAAGACAGAAGATGTGCTGTCCTGACATCACAAGAAAGTCGATGATGAAGGACCAACCGACTACAGCTGCTGAGCTGCCGCCATCCCCTATTTTTCAGATACCAGCTGGATGGAAGACGTGAGCTATGCCGGACCCAACTAATGTACTGATGTTGTTGATGTATAATAAAAAGATATCAATACCCTAATATGTGAAGTAGGAACATTTTTTGTGTACTTTGAAGTATTCTCTCTGATTTTGTTGATGTTTACTACAAAGAATGTCTTTTTTTAGTCTCACTTTTTTCTATGAGTTCATTTGATCAATGTCTTGGACTATGAAACACGATGTTGTAGCTATATTACTGACTGAGATGAATTAGTATTTTGACATGGGCTGACAAGGAAATGTAACACCTGTTATTGTTTGTAGAATGTGATTTGCAAGGTTGCCTCGGACACTATGCTACATATGAAGGATTTTTTCATTCTATGTTCACTTGCTATGTTTCCTTTTTCTCCTGGCATAGAAGCTTTGATCTTGGCGGGAGGTATAGTGAGCTTTGTCAGATCAAACTAGCGCCAGTAGAAAAACATACACCTATGAGATTGTTGTTTGTAAATGTGAGACTATGTTATCGCCCCAGGGATTATCTTTGACACCACACGTGATGGTGCTGTCTATATGTGGCATCAGTCTCTGTGATGAAGCTTTGGTCTTGGCGGGAGGTGTAATGATTGATTATCAGACCAAAGCTTACAGCCCAGAATTATGTCACATATAACAACAAGTACACCACAGACCTCGTGGTACCACCACATTCCGGGTTGACACACCTCAGGTCGACCCAAGGGACTTGACCTCGCCCGCTAATGACGTGAGCCGGTGACCTACAACCGCACCTAGCCAAGACACCTGGCCAGGACCACACCTGCACACAACTATTCAGATCAAACCAGTTTAGTGTTAATTGTTAGAGGTCAGAAGCCGGCTGGGCCGACCCCATATAAAGGCCCTACAGTCCCGTCCACGGGCATTCCTATTCGATTACGATTATCATTCTGATCCTGGTCATACTGATTCTCATTCTGGTTGCTGTCATCTCTCTCCCGTTCGGGTCGTCACTCGGTTCACTAAGCAGAGTCACGCACGTCCCCTCCCCAGGTCGGGAGGGAGACCTCCCGACCAGACCACGGCATCGCCAGCTAAGCAGATTCTCCCATAGGAGGCAGCCCAGCCAGCACTCACTGGGCCTACGTCAGGGTACACGTGAGTCTTGTCAGAACGTCCTAGGGTGAGTTACCTACTGTGGGAAGTGTATTCATTCAGGTGTGTCCGAGAGTCAGTGTCAAGTAACGTAAAGCATAATGTGTTAGTACCCCGATATAATAGTGATATTAATGTGTCCATGTCATTGAGTGAAGTAATAAATAGTTGTATCAAGAGGTGTTTAACAAGTTGTCCCTTTAAGAAGTGATATATGTGTATTGACATACGAGATAAGATAAGCGTAGTGACGCTGTGCAAATAACATCCAGGCCACGCTACCAAGTTTCCTATCTTTACATTCCTACTCTCTATACTTCCTACCTATATATGTAATTCTCTTCTTGTGAGATTTGTCTCATTACACCTCCGACACTCCCAGGTACACTTCTCACACTCCCAGGTACACCTCCGACACTCCCAAGTACACCGCTTACACTCCCAGGTACACCTCTGACATTCCCAGGTACACCTCTGACACTCCCAGGTACACCTCTGACAATCCCAGGTACACCTCTGACACTCCCAGGTACACCTCCGACACTCCCAGGTACACTTCTTACACTCCCAAGTACACCTCAGACACTGCCAGGTACACCTCAGACACTGCCAGGTACACTGACCTCCCAGGTACACCTCACTGACATTCCCAGGTACACCTCTGACACTGCCAGGTATACCTCTGAGAATCCCAGGTACTCCTGTGACACTCCCAGGTACATCTCTGACATTCCCAGGAACATCTCTGACACTCCCAGTTACACCTCTGACACTGCCAAGTACACCTCTGACAATCCCAGGTACTCCTGTGACACTCTCGTTACATATCTGACACTCCCAGGTACACCTCTGAGATTCCCAGGTACACCTCTGACACTCCCAGGTACACCTCTGACACACCCAGGTACACCTCTGACACTCCCAGGTACACCTCTCACACTCCCAGGTACATCTTTGACACTTCCAGATACACATCTGACACTGCCAGGTTCACCTCTGACAATCCCAGGTATTCCTGTGACAATCCCAGGTACACCTCCGTCACTCCCTGGTACACCTCTGACACTCCCAGGTACACCTCCGATATTCCCAGGTACACCTCCGATATTCCCACGTACACCTCCGATACTCCCAGGTACACCTTTGAGACTCCCAGGTACTCCACTGACACTACAATTTTGCACCTCTGGCTTGTTCCCAGTTACACCTCCGACACTCCCAGTTACACCCCTAGCTTGCTCCCAGGTACCATCTGACACTCCCAGGTACACCTCTGTTTCTCCCCAGGTGCCACCTCCTGACACTCCCCAGGTACTCCACTAACATTTCCTGGTACACCTCTGACACTCCTAGGTACACGTCCGACACTCCCAGGTACACCTCTGATACTCCCAGGTACACCTCTGACACTCCCAGGTACACCTCAGACACTCCTAGGTACTTCTCTGTCACTCCCTGATACACCTCTAACTCTCCCAGGTGCACCGCTGACACTCCCACGTACACCGCTGACACTGCCAGTTACACCCCAGACACTCCCAGGTACACC
>NW_024712338.1:0-26636 GCF_018991925.1 Homarus americanus
ATTGTTATTTAACTTAGGTTTGAATGATATAATGGGAATTTGTACAAATTCTCTTATACTTATATTGATAAATCTAAATAAAAGACTACTGTAGATATTAATTCATCAGTAGCACTAGCAGCTCACCTTGTAGTTGTAGTTGACCCGGGAGCGCCTGGAGCCAGGTCGCTTATAGTGGAGGTACCTGTCGGCCGTCGCTGCTGTGGCGGGCATGATGGTGTTTGCACGCTAGCGGTACTTGGCCATCATTTACCTCAGGTTTTAGGCTCTTGTCCTCTCTCTATGGGGTGATAAGGGAGGCTTTCTGAGGGTCTGACATGGTTTGGTATACGTTTGTGTTTGTATTTATGTTCTGGTTTAATTTTCTTGAGTTAAATAACAGGTTTAAACAAGTTAGCTTTTCTAGCTATGGAGTGTAGGTTGTTACCTTTGTGAAACTACAGTAAGTTCTTGCTGCACACGGATCACTTATTCTTATCAGTTGAAGAGAACTTCACAAATTCGCTATAATTTCTCACTTTAGCTTTTGGGTACTCCCTATACTCTAATTTCAAAGTATATTTCACTCACCATCACCTAATTATGAGTTCCACTTTGACGCGGCAGAATCTTCCCACAGACGAGTGTATGGAAATCTTGGAGGCTTATCACTCGGGGCACTACACAAACACACACACACACAGTCCCGCCCTCTGCCCGTCACCCAACGGTGGGTACAGCAAAGATGCCACACGATTTGAAGTACCGATATCAAGAACTCGCGCCCGTCCGCCTTCAAGCTGCACCACAACACTGATCACTGTTGGCTGTCATCCAAGAAGATGCTATCACTTATCCTGTATGTTAACTAAAACTACGCACTGATCAAAGGTACGACGAGGGCACGCTAAGGAACCAACGACTGTCGGAGGAACGTAACGTAGCTCCCAGCGTGGCCGAGGTTCGCGCCCAACTCACCTGAGCCGCCGTCGAGCCTCGTAGGAGCTCCAGCACAGGTGAAATGAATTGCCAGAGGTCGCCAGCCGTGCTTGCACAATTTGCTCACCTCTCCTTGTATTATATATAAGTCCTACACTTACGATATAACTCATTCAGCTTGTGTAGTTTCTGTGCACAAAGTTGGGAATGAACAACTGACGATTTACTGACCCGGTATAGATTTGACACAAGGAGTGTACTCCTCGACAATGGTGACCAATGCACGTTACCATATTGCACAGAGATGAGGCAAACGGGGTAGCTAGGTGGCTCTGCTCAAACCAAAACACTGTTACTCTACATCTTGGTCATGGACGAGTTGTCGCAGAGCACAGTAATTGGTCAGTTTGTTGTTAGGGGGCGTTAACAAAAATAATGAGTTACAATAAATTATATCACGAATCTGGGAAAAAAACCCAACACTTCTCACATATGAACGTGCAAATTATATGATATACAGTATACCCATTGTCATAACAATGACCTTCGTTAATATCAAAGCAAGCTTCATAATAAAATACATTTAAATGATTTTATAAATAGTAATAATTCGAAACCTGATTTTTTTTAAAAATCGTAACGGTTGACACCACTGATCTCGAGTGCGCAAAGTTGCAGCCAACAAAATTTGGGCAGCGCCATATTGGATGGACCCAAAGCTTACCGCTGAATGTAACACAAATATGGCGAAGCGGGGAACTCAGTGATGCTCTTTCGGGTGCAGCAAGCGAAGAAAATTAGGAAATGAAAGAGAAAACGTTCGAAGTGATAGTGAAGGGACTGAAGAAGAAGAAACGACGACGAAACGTAAATTTCCAAGGACTTTTCATGGGTAAGTTATACTTTTATTGCTGCTACTAGCCTCAGGCCGATCCCTTGATGCAGCATTCGATGTTAGCTTCACGCCACTTAACGCCGATAACGAATTTATATGAGGATAAAATATTTCTCTTCAACATAATTAAGTCTAAGTTGATATTTAGCCTTTCGTTTCTTCCATACTTTTGCATCGATATTATCAGGTAATAGCGAATTTCGTTTCAAGCTAACAAAGCTTATGGAATGCTTTGTATTATCTGTAGGACATTTCAAAGACAAAAGAAGTTGTCATAGGGCATACATAGATGGGCCAGTCATGCCTGCTCTAAACGCAACTCGCCAACGTCGATTATCTCGTTCTCTAGGCCTATCCTAGTCTCAAATCACTCCTCTATGTCTCCTCAAACAGTTATACGACTGCATCGCCTACAAGAAAAATATTATCTTGGATTTGCGAGCAAAATTTGGCAAGATAGCACTCACTGATTCAGCCAAATCCGCGTAAAGCGTAGTCGTGGCTAAGGGTGTGTAAACAGGAAAGGTGCTTCTCATTTGTGTAAAACTAGCAAATAAATACAACTAAAACTACATCCAGGACTGATTCTTGTTTAGTTCCACCGCACAGTGCCGTTCTTGGCAGTAAATATATAAGCTGTCATTAGTTATTCAGATATTCTCCAATACAAGGGCTACAGTGATCTCCGCAGCTTTGTTTACGTTTTGGGTCCGTCCAATATGGCCGCCAACCTTCAAACAACAGAAGCTTGATCCAGGTCTTTGTCTCGAGATCACTGGTTGACACCCCTGACGCTAATTAATCACATGAAACGTTAAACAATGATCAAATAGTTTTGAATTATAATTTCAAAGTATTATTAATACGTAAAATAACTATTTATTTTAATATATTAATTCCAAAATAGGTTATTTGCAGAAGACAAATTTACCAATGTAATTAAGGTCATAATATAACATAGACAGCTGATGGCCGTCATATTTATCAAAGGAGTTCGAATCGGGATGTTATGTCATCAACCAACCTCGCACAAAGTTTGAGTAAAATGAGACTGGAAAGAAGCTATGGACCTTACAGAATATATGGCAGCAGGTTTGCTAAGGTTCCAACAGCATAAATCTGATACTAAACTTAACATAAGGTTAGTAGTGAACATGTGCTCGCGTAGTGTTGTATAGTGCCTGATACACAATAGAATTTAAAGACGGAAGTACTGTACTCTATTTTTCCTCTTCCTTCGTACAAACGTTCGATGTAAGGACTATGAATTAGCAAACCAAAAAGAGAAGTGGATTATTAGTTGATTTGTTTTTAATTTAAATCTCACTTAAATATAATTTAGACTGCTGTAGACAGTGTAGAGGTTACGTGTGTTAGCATTGTAATATTTGTCAGTTTTAGTTAATCATGGTATGTATATTCTATGTAATGTTTACATTTTAGAGGTTAAATAAGGAAAATTTTCGGTAAATGTGCATATTGCAGCAGCCATGGAATTTTAAAAGAAAAAAGTGGATTTCTGATGGATTTTGATGCGGTTAGTTCAAATCTGACCTTCGTTTTTGTCGGAAATCACTCGTTTGTGATTTAGCCCCCTCCCCTCTGTGCTTGCTAACTAATACCATATAACAAAACTAAACCTTACCTAACACCCCTACCGGGGGCTCCGCCCCCGGACCCCTGGTGACCCTAGCCGAGGGGTTCGCCCCCGGACCCCTAGAGTCGCGTGGTCAGCCTCCACGAGAATATAAATAGCCGTTAGAGTATTTCTTACCTTACTCCGAGTCAGGGTCAGAGTCTGAGTCAGGGACCAGAATACGTCGTGGGTTCCTCTGTTCTCTAAAATTTGCTTATTTTTAGAATTAAATAATACAATAAGCTTCCAATAATCGAAATCGCACCCAGCACGTTATGGCTCCGTGTTGCAGCTGATTAAAAATGTCCCGCATCCTAGCAGTGAGCACACACGCCGAATATTGAACGATAATTGGTTGAATCAAAAGTTTAGTTTTTTTAATGGATTGAATTGGCTGCCGCCCTCATTCTAGATTTTATTGGCTGACCCCCGGCAGAGGCGCGGGAGGTAAGCGAACGTACTGTACGAACACAATTTGAGCAACAGCGTAGGGCCAACAAGAATATCTGGATGCTCTAGCGACCGAGTTGCCACAAGAACTTCAAGGTTTACTTAGCTGGTTTGAAGATACATATGTAACTTTGAATTATGATGAATCAAACGAACATTTTATTTCCTAGCGCCAAAATGTATAGCGCCGAAAAGCCTGGCGCCAAATCAGCTAGCGACCAAACGACCGCGGCCAAACGACTGCGCCCAATTGTCCCATTCCCAGGATTACTAGTATAGTAGTATATTATCCTTGATGTAACCTCTGCTCAAGTTGGGCTTATTTTTTTTTTCATCGCGATATCAATCCAGGGTCGTCATTTGTGACTAAAGTATGGATAGGTGTGTATTTTTTTAAGATCTAGATTCTTGTGCATCAGTTGGGTTATTATGGCAAGCTGGAAGGGTTTTGGTTTTACTACTAATGCTGGTTTACAACGGATAACAATCACACGATGCCTTCTCAATTAGGATTGATAAGTCGTCTCATTTGGAAGATATTGCACTAATGTTTTACTTGTGGTCTTCGTTTAAACTTTACGTGAGTTTAGTATGTCATATAATTTCATAATTGACCTCATTATTTATAAGAACTGTTGCCATGTTTTCATTTATCTTTTTCTTCTTTAGGTTTAGTGAGAATAACAGTAATATCCGAAACGTAAGTGTTGTAATAACTAATAAGGCGATGTTTCTTGTAACATTGTTCATTACATGCACTGTACATAATATGTGATGATAGTGTAATGATAAACTACGAATTAGAGGAGAAAAAATTGATCTTCATTTTAGATTAGTGTATTGATGTACGTAGTTTATTATGTGACAAAGTGAATAAGAAGTGGGTATTTACATCCTGCATCATTTTGCAGGTGAGACTAACCCCAGTGGCGGCTGATGGAAAAATTAAAATCCTCAAGGTGCTGGAACTTCCCACCAGTTCATGTGAGTACATAGCTTTAGCTGTTACACTGTGGTTCATTATGCACCATATGTAAATATTTGGGTCTTAACACAGTCTTGTCGTCGATGACTTGGTAACGTTAATTCAGCTCGCTGGTTTCAGGCCAGTAAACCTGTAACTCATCTACATCCTTTTCCTTATATGTAATATTGGTTCTCATTTCTGAATCATATAACCGGCTTCCCTTCCTTAACTTGCCCTTTCGTAACCTACTAGAGATTTATAACTGTACCGTACACTGAAATTGCACTATTATTCAGCTAAAGTTATTTTAAAGCAGATGCCTGAAGTGTGGTCAATTGTACATTCATAAACAATATATATTAGGCAATGTAAGTTCCTTTCCTGCGTCATGTTTCTCTAATGGCCACCTAAACTAGAGATGTCCTGTCTCGGGAAGAAGGCCGTGGCCTGTGTAGGATCCTTCCAATGTGTTAGCTCATTTATGTAGCCACTGGCTAGGCTGTTCGTAGATGAAACCCTGATTTTTCAAGCTGCTGGTTAATCAATTTGATCACCCATGTTCACTGGGAAAAAAATATTTGTAATATATTTGCTACACAACACCCAAAAATATATTTCTTAGACGTAAGAACATGTTTGCGGTACTCCAACCGATCCAAAAAATAAAAAATAAAGCATTTTTTAGTTATTGGAGATTATCTAAATACGAAACGTACTACTGCTAAAGTATGACAACTTCTGGGTGATTGTCGAAGCTCACAATGATACCTCATTGGTGTTTTCATCATCATATGTTATGTTTTTAGCCAGCAGTTATCTTCTTGAGCTAATTAAAAAAAAAATTTAACCTGCAAATACCACCACGGACAACCTGAGAATCATCATCGTGATGTTTATAAATTGCAGTTACATGGTAACCTAAACTTTGTTTTTATCGTGCAGTTATCTTTATGGACAACTTGAGGTTGCTGTAGACATATGTAACTTATTTCATAACATACCCAAATTTTGTGCCTACATTACCAAGAAGAGGCATTTTTATAGGCAGTTGCAAGATATGCAATCATCGAGAAGTCCAAAACACTAATGACACAATCGCTGTCATATTGACCATCCTTGATTGACTGGACTTGCTGTATTGTTTACTATTATACAAGTTTTATTATCTTCGGTGAATGTTTGTACCTATATTTATGCTTGTACTATATGAATCTTTACAATATAAATTCAAATCAAATCATTCCAATGTTGATTAAACTTAGTTTCTTGAAGCATCTGTTTTTTCTTCTAATGTGTAGCCTGTAGGATGCAGATCTAGATGAGTAACCAGAGAAAAACAAGTTTGAAAATAACTAACGAGGCAGGTAATAACCAACTTGACCTAACTCATAACTTGACGATCCTAGGGTAGTTTGGATAGGTTAGATTAAACTGATCACCTGAAGAATCTTCACCCCTGCTTACTTTAAGTAAAGATTAACCACCCTAATACTAACATAATCTACCCTAACCTAACATGGTCTATTCTAACCTCACCCCCACCCCCCCCCACCCAAAAAATAGTGTTAGGGTGGTTAATCTTTAAATGGAATAAGCAGGTGATTCGATTAAACTTGTTTTCTTCTAGTGATGCTCTTCATAAAGTGATTTTCAATCCTATTTGTGAAGATTCTGTCCAAAACTCGTATAAAATGGACAGATGAGATTCAAACTTTATGTTACCCCTAAAACGTTTTCTTTAACTAGTAGATACATTTGTCGAAAACTGGTATTAGACGTTAAGAGGATGACTATTATAGTTTACATGAAGTTCTGTAATGCTTTCTTGCGTTGCTGGGCATTTTTATGGTTGAAATCCTCTATAAGCATCATAAACCCTTTTGTTTTTATCTGTTATGTGACCAAATGTTAAAGATGTTTTTCATCAATGACTCAGGCACTTTGTCATTGACTTAGTTATTAAGAGACCAGACACGTCAGGAAGTTGCGGGTAATTATCAGCATCTTCCTGCCGTTGTTATAACCAGTAGTGTTTTTTCCTTCAGGTGTACACCCTTTACTTAATTATTCATTAAACATATAAGTGTGTATCATCATCAACTTTAGTATCCACTACGTTTAATGTACTTGTATATTTTTTACCGTTGTAATTGGTTATTTGTTGATTTCTACTACAGTACTGAGAATTATGACATATTTCTTGTGGTTTAGCGCCAAATGTTGTCCGAGTTTAATCAGGAGATAATGAATTACTGTATGTATTTAGGCAGTAGGTAGTAGGCAGCTACCAAACAGGGAGGGACTGTGGGGTATAGGTGGTTTGGTTCACACTCAGGATGGGATGGAGAAAAGAAACTCACAATGTGCTCACTGTATACATATTGTATTGGATGTACAATGCAACTTGGTGCTGGGAAGTGGCAGCGTGGTTACAAGCGTGATGTAGAGAGAGCTGGTTGGTGAGGATGCTCAGAGGAGGACAGCTTGTGGGTCGCCATGCTCGCCGGCGGGAGCGAGGGCCGCCAGGCAGCGGCGGAGGAGGTGGTGTAGCTTGCTGCGGCTGTAGCTAGAGGAAGAGAGAGGTCACCACAAGGTCAGGTCTTAAATAGCAGGGGTAGGCATGGCTTAGTAGTTGACCTCCGTGATGTATGGCGGCGCTGGTTGACCCAGACCACGAGGCATACACTGGGGAATTCGCGGGGTCGGCTACTCAGCGACAAACAGCGTTTGTAGGGGAGAAATCCACTACAATACTCCCCCCTTCCCTCCAGGCGGTGTAGGAGACTTGTCTGCCGGGTTGCATGGCACATGTGAGGCAGAACGGCGATGGCGTGGATGAGCCGGCCGCTAGAGGAGACAACTGTCTAGATGCACAATATCTGTGGGAGTAGAGAGGGAGAAAAAGGGTGTGTGGAGGCGATGAATGTTGTGCTTCCCTCACGGCAGGTACAGAGTCGTCAGATGCGCCTGCTGGGGTGTGTGGGCCTGGGTCAGGAGCAGGGGCTGCGTCAGCAGAAGCAGATGAGGGCTCGTGACAGCAGCTGGGTCCACGACAGCAGCAAGGTGCAGGACAGTAGCAGGGAGTACCTGAGGGAGAAAAGAGGGGTGTGTTGGTCTGCACTCAGGCGCATGGGCCGCGTCGGGAGCAGGGGCTGCATCAGGAGGAGCGGCAGGGGGTACTGCTGGGCCGGGGGCGGCGTCTGAGGCAGGACGGGTGTGCTGGGGTCGGTAGGACGTGGTGCTTGGGGCAGGAAGAGGAGCTGGTGTCTGCTTAGAGAAGCAGTGCTGCTCTAGGGTGTCTAACCTGCGGTTTAGAGACAGTAGCTGTAGAGCCGATGAGAGCTGCTTCTGGGTGGATAAGCCAGTCTTCCATGTTGCTTGAAGACTGGGAGCGTGATCTGTTTCTCCTCCATCCTGTGTGAGTGCAAATCTCCGGGGGTCACCATTTGTGGGGTATGGGATGTTTGGGTTCACACTCAGGATGGGATGGAGAAAGGAAACTCACAATGTGCTCACTGTATACATATTGTATTGGATGTACAGTGCAGCTTGGTGCTGGGAAGTGGCAGTGTGGTAACAAGCGTGATGTAGAGAGAGCTGGTTGGTGAGGATGCTCAGAGGAGGACAGCTTGTGGGTCGCCATGCTCGCCGGCGGGAGCGAGGGCTGCCAGGCAGCGGCGGAGGAGGTGGTGTAGCTTGCTGTGGCTGTAGCCAGAGGAAGAGAGAGGTCACCACGAGGTCAGGTCTTAAATAGCGGAGGTAGGCGTGGCTTAGTAGTTGACCTCCGTGATGTATGGCGGCGCTGGTTGACCCAGACCATGAGGCATACACTGGGGAATTCGCAGGGTCAGCTACTCCGCGACAAACAGCGTTTGTAGGGGAGAAATCCACTACAGTACTACCGCCTGGGAAGATATTGGAAGCATAATGTGTTGTCTAATGGTAGACCCTGCTGCTATATGGCATTGCAAAAATTGTGACCAAGTCCCAGGTTGCTGATCTGACTTTCTGCCTCATTTACACATAATTGCAGGGCTGAATTGTTTCTCGTGCTATTGACAACACAACATACATATATCGTTTCTCACTAATGATCTTTTTTTTTTAATTTCTTTATGGTTCTTTATTATTGTTATCATTATAATTATTATTATTGCAGTGTTTTCATTATTATTATTGTTATCATTATTATTTTATTTTTATTATAAATTTTACTTATCTGAATTATTATTATTATTATTATTATTATTATTATTATTATTAATTATTATTATTATTATTATTATTATTATTATTATTATTATTATTATTATTATTATTATTATTATTATTATTATTATTATTATTATTATTATTATTATTATTATTATTATATTATTAATTATTATTATTATTATTATTATTATTATTATTATTATTATTACTATTATTACTATTATTACTATTATTACTATTATTATTATTATTATTATTATTATTATTATTATTATTATTATTATTATTATTATTATTATTATTATTTATTATTATTATTATTATTATTACGCCCCGGGCCCTGATGTGGGTTGGTGACCTGTGTCCGGGTGGGCTAATACCCGTAAAAAAAAAAAATGTAACCTTGCCCTTAGTACTGCCTAAAAGGTAAGCATCAAGGCCAAGGGTCTAGCTCGCTCTCCGCATGTTAGTCGTAGAATGAAAGCTGAGTAGCTAACAGAGTGTAGGGTGAAGATGTGTGGTTGACAGGGTGTATTGGGTGAAGATGTGTTGTTGACAGGGTGTGTTGGATGAAGATGTGTGGTTGACAGGGTGTGTTGGATGAAGATGTGTGGTTGACAGGGTGTGTTGGATGAAGATGTGTGGTTGACAGGGAATGTTGGATGAAAAATACCCTGGTTGAGTGTGTTGAGTGAAGGATGTGTAGTTCAGTGAAGGCCGATTTTAACATCAAATATAATGGTGCTGTCCCTCAGTTTGTAAACACTCTGGTTTCTCAACAGGAAGGTTTTGATATTATGAGCCTGAGCTTCTGTTTAGTGTAGTTATATTGAATTACTGTGTGAATATGAAGTGAGTACATTTCTTTGATTATTTAAATGAGAGACAGTGATTCACAACTCACCTTAGGGGCATGAGAGTCTGGGAGATACAGTATTGTGGTCTGCGCCAACTTCAAGCAGGTAAATTAGCTTCGTACTTCATAAGTTATAATTATCAAGGTAAAGAACATTGTACGTCAGAATGTCATAAGGGTAAGATAGTGGTAACTGTGACAACATATCAGCCATTTACTAAATATGTCTTTGGAACCTCTCACTCAATCAGGTGGTTGACTGATTTATAAAAAAAAAAGACAGCAGTAAGTATTAATTTCCTGAAATGCAATATTTTCTCAAATGGATGAGAGTTTTCAGAACTATTTTTAGTTTTCTCTTGGTGGTAGCCTATGTGAGGGCGCGTGTGTTTTCCAACCCCTCTACACCCTTATCTTACTTACTTCTCTTATCTTAGTTCTTACTCTTACTCGGTTCTGTCACCTATTCTTTTGGTAGCATGGTCATTCTTTTGGTAGCATGGTCATTCTTTTGGTAGCATGGACATTCTTTTGGTAGCATGGTCGAGGGTCTAGGCACATGGGTATGGTAATTCTGGTATCAAGTCACTTGGACAGAAATAAAGGTAAAATACTGTGGGAAAAATGAATACACCTAAATACTCTAAGAACAAGTTTATTAATATGAAATCAAAGGGAAAAAGATATATTATCAGCATATAACTACCAGGCTCAACTCCTGGGCTTATTGTAGACTCAGTACTTTCTTCTTTACTTATTTTCTTATTTCTTTACTCAACAGTAATTACTCAGATCTTACACTCTTACTGCACACAACCTTACTGGTGTTACATTACATGGCATAGCAGGACCAGTTCCTTGACCCTACTCACAATACATAGTACATGGCACTCCTTGTACATGACTGTACTTCTCACACCTACTGGTGGTACGTGGCATTACAGTACAGTTACAAGACTTTATTTAACTTACTCGTTACTACTGAACCAGCCGATACCCAACATGGGATAATTATTTCCAACCAATTATCCCTAACATACATCTTACAACACTCTCTGTTGACATATACTTCCAGGGTGCATCCCAGGGTAGAACACTGAGATTCACAACTGTTGTTATGGTCGGTGGTAGCCAGACACATGACGAGTCTGGGGTCGGGCACCCAGAGGCAATGGAGCATATTAATCAGGCCGCATCGGGGCCATCGTTTCATATATGATCCCTGCTGAGTATCTACTACATCCGGGGCAGTTGTCGAGTGATCCAAGAGTCACAATTGGATCTGGAACAAACGTTGGGGCGGCGTCAGGGGACGGACTGGGAAGCATGACAACACAAATAACTCTCTTGTCTAGACGACAGACATATTTACGTTATATTACTTCTTACACTGGGTGAATGACAATTCAACCGTTAAAGCATGAACACTGATGAACACTAATATTCACTACAATTGACTGAATTAACTGAATGGCTACACATAAACATACCTGGAACAAACGTTGGGGCGGCGTCAGGGAACGCTCGTCCTGCCTGATGCGTTGGTATATATATCCCTGAGTTGCCAGTGATCGCTACTCACGCAATGACAATAATCACAAACAAACTAACTGTTACTCATTCAAAGATGACCCTCAGTTGACAAAGGTCTGGCGAATTACTTGAGTTGATATACACAGACTAATTCAAGATTGAGCTTCCCAGGAGAAAGTGGAATAAACAACTCATTGATAACTGTCTTGGGACACTGGGAGGGAAACACAAGTGTAGCGTCTATGGGGAAAAACATATCTTCTCGGGGGCCGCTAACCCACTCATGTTTTGCGGTCGTGGAGTTTAATAAGAATCATTAGTTAAATAGATTAGCAGTCAACGTGACCATGACACCTAGGTGTTTCATGGCAATGACAGTAAACCAAGTGACTGGTGGGATGCGGGATGATGCATTGTCTATTGATCTACTGTGCAGTACAAGTAATTGTAATTGACTTGTCTGGTTTTGCCAGCTTAGGTGGTCAACAAGATCCTCATGGATTCATAGTACTGTACTCTACATTTGAGGACCTACTATCAATGTCCAGATCAGGGGATAGGCTTTTTCTCCTGCAAAAGATTGCATAGTGAGTTTTTTAAAGTTCACGATCAGTTTATTACATGTTATCAAGGACCTAACTTAAGTTAATTTACAATTCATGGTCCTTATCAAAGAATGAGGATCTGTGTAGGTGGCATACAAACTGCTGTCATCTGCAAATGAAATGTATACTATGATATTGTTGGAGTGGACTCTTATTATTTTTGTACAATAGGAACAGCTCTGGTCCAAGAGTTGAGCCATGTGGAACACCATACAAAATAGCTGAGGGATCAGATTAACAGTTGTTATAAGAGATGTTCTGTTTCTTATTAGACAGTTGCAAACCATTTCTTGGGTAGGACTTGAATGCCATAATGTTCTAGCTTTGATAGTAAGATGGCATGGTTGACAGATCCAAGAATACTCCAACTATGAACTGGTTATCACCAACGGAGTTTAGAATTTCGTTGGTGAAGTACAGTAAGGTACAGTAATCACAGTTAATCTTCCTTTGAAACCAAACTGAGAATCTATAAAGACATTGTTGTCACTGCAGGAGGAGAATAGTTGACTACATGCCAACTCTTGAGCATCTTACTAAGGGCAGGGAGAACAGATAAAAACATAGAACATAAGAATGGAGGAAACTGCAGCGGGCCTACTGACCCATACTGGGCAGTCCCGTTTATACCCAACCCCTATTGCTCATATAAGCATCCAACCTATGTTTGAAACTAGTCAGTGTATTCGAGTTAATGATGATATTTGGTAACATGTTCTACTCTTCCACTCCTCTGTTTCCAAACCAGTGTTTACCAATTTCACGCCGATATCTAAATTTGTCTAATTTAAAACCATTGTTACGAATTCGCTCCTGGTTGGATAGTTTGAGTACCTTTGTAATGTCCCCTTTGTTTAACCCTGACTTCCATTTATACACCTCTATCATGTCGCCCCTCACTCTACGTCTCTCGAGGGAGTGCAAATTAAGATGCTTTAACCTGTCTCTGTATTCAAGGTTCCTAATGCCCAGGATTAGTCTTGTCATTCTCCTCTGGATTCTTTCCAATGATTCTATATCCATTCTGTAATACGGTGACCAGAACTGAACTGCATAATCCAGGTGAGGTCTCACAAGCGCTAGATATAATTTTAAGATGACCTCGCTAGTCTTGTAACTAACACTCCTTTGTATGAACCCAAGGACTTTATTAGCCTTGTTTACTTGGCTTAAGATTCCTACTTATCATTACTCCTAAATCTCTCTCGCAGTCGGATTCCACAACGGCATCGTTGTTCATCTGGTAACTGGTTTCCCTGTTTACATCTCCTGAAAGGCAGTAATTATTTAAAAAGACCTTCATCACCAGAATTATATGCACTTTCGACAACAAATAAGTTGTTGCTGTAGAGACAACTTGAGGAGTTCGTTGAAAAATCAATGCTACGGTGGATTTATTTTGGGTACAAACTCTAGTGTGACTGCAGCTTTACACTCCAATTTTCTGTACTGTCTCCTGATGATAGCTGTGACTTATTTGTATAACATCTATTTCTGGCATTTTTAACTGCTGGAGTTACTGTACTGTTTTGAATAATTCGGTATGTTTTACCCAATGTTATGGGTCTGTTTGCAAAGTTTTTCTGGATTTTGTGTTTTTCTTTTCTCATTTTGCCTTGATTTCAGCTGTAATATTACACTAATATAGGGTTTTAAGATAGATAAACTTGATACTAATTTAATTTTGAGGGGGAAACATTTATTAAAGCATGCATTGAAGATGCAGGAGAAATTGCAGCAGATCATGTTTGGATCATCTGAGGCAGACAAGATCCCACTTGGCATTCATTAAGCAGTCTTTGAACAAGAGGATGTTGTCGTCACAGTAGTCCTTGTATTTCATGGTGAAGTGACTGGTCCTTTCAATATTTGTGGTTGCATTAGCTTTTGCAAAGACTTGGAGTAACTGTTATACAATAAAGAAATTTTGTCTTCGTCCACTCAACTATACCTGCTGAAAATTTGACCTAGTCCAGAAAAAGTATGAAAAAAAATCATATACAGTACATACTGTAGTGTGATTGTTGGGTTACTTTTCTTACTGGTTTGTGCTGTTATGTAGCAGTGACCTATAACACAGCTTGACACCAATATTTAAGATACAGTATTCACAAGGGGGGACAAAATTTTTAGTATAAATAATACAGTATGCAATTTATATTCCTCTACCACAATCTTCAAAAGGAATACAGATGTTAGACTTTATTTCAAGTGGTTTATGTCAAAGAACACTTCTCCTAATTTACATTGCTTTTTTAAAGTTATATATATACAGGGTATATATATACAGTGGGGTATGCTATAACGAACGGATCCTACTACGAATATTCCTATAACGAACGGTTTTACCTATAAAATTGAGAATGCTATAACGAACGCAACTCCTACAACGAACGCGGATGAATACCGGACTATTTCGCCTGGCGCATGAATATTGTTGTACCGCGACCCACAACAAGAGCGTCAGGCGCCATCTTTGTCTCATTGTGTAGCCAGTGCACCACTGTTATTGTTGAAATTTCGTCTTTTGATGTGGAAATTCGCGTTATTTGTATAACTATTTTGTTATACAAGTATACAATTGTAACAATGAGTCGTCCAAAGCGAGTGAGAAAGCTAATAACCCTTGAAACTAAGAAAGAAATTATAAAGAAACGTGAGAATGGAAGAAGCATTGCGAAACTTAGTGATGAATATGGGATGGCTAAATCGACTATATGTACGATTTTGAAGAATAAAGAGGAGTTAAAAACTGTGCAAGTGGCTAAGGGAATCTTTAGACTTAGCAAAGCAAGGTGTAATGTGATTGAAGAGATGGAAAATTTACTCTTAGTGTGGATAAAGGAGAAAGAAATGGCAGGTGGTAACATTAGTGAAGCTATAATTTGTGAGAAGGCTAAACAATTGTTTGAGGACCTTAAAGCCAAGACTCCCAGTGGAAGTGATAGTGATGTGCCAGTGTTTAGGGGTACCTGCATGCTGAATAACACTAAGGTAAGATAAAGTACCGTATTTTTTACATTTTCCACAGAATTTTTTCAGTGTTAAGCGGTTGTATTTGGGGGCCTGGAACGGATTAATCCTATAACGAACGAATGCTATAACGAACGAGGTTCTGGAACCAATTACGTTCGTTATAGCATACCCCACTGTATATATATATATATATATATATATATATATATATATATATATATATATATATATATATATATATATATATATATATATATATATATATATATATATATGTAACCGGTCGGAATTTACTGGACTTTAATTTCTCACTTGACTTGGGGTTTATTAAAATTAATAGATGGTAATGGCAGTGGAAGCGCCCCTTTGAGAAAAATCCCGAACCAGCACAAGAACACTTAAATCTACTAAACAAAATGAATTGTCCGTGACCCGTGGAAGGATAGCGTCTGTGACTGGGATGAATGAGACACACTGTAAAATTTAGACACTTATATTCCCTCCAACACTACAAACACAATCAAATAATGGTACACCAATATGCGCACCTCTTAACTTAAACTTAAAACACTACTCTGGGGAATAAAAGTTATACATGATATAGAAATTATTAGAAACACAGGCAACAATAAATTTGAAGTATTAAGAAATGTTGCTTGCACCCATGAACCAGGCCTTAAGGGCTTTCACAAAATAATATCAGTCACTTAGGAAATGGTATTAAAAAATAAGAAATTAACTACTCTACAATGAATAGGCCTTAAGGGCTTTCAACAAAACAATATCAGTCACTGAGGAAATGGTAATAAAAAATAAGAAATTAAATACTCTACAATGAATAGGCCTTAAGGGCTTTCAACAAAATAATAGCACCCCAACAGATGCACACTTCCTAACCTAACTTAACCACTACTCTGGGGAACAAAGGTTATACCTGAGATCAGAATTATGAAGAACAATTAGATGCATTAAAAGAATCAAATCACAGCATCACTCTGGTTCCACTTGATGGCACAAACATTCAAAAACAATACTATCAAAATTATTTAGGACTATTAAACTACACACGTCAAGATAATATCAGTCTGAGGAATGGTGTTAACTACACCCGTACGGAGGTCAAAGTGCACACGGAGGAAATGAATGAGGAACAAGAGAGTGCAGTTAGGTGTTTAATAGAAGAGTTTAGTGATATTTTTGAAGGAGAGGGCCAGCCCATAGGAAAGGCTATTGGGGTTCAGCATGAGATCCCAGTGACCACAGACAGGCCAGTTAGGGTGCCATATCGGAGGATCCCTCCAAATCAGGTACCAGAGGTGAAACAGCACATTAGCCAGCTGTTAGATCAGGGAGTAATTCAGCATAGTGAGAGTCCGTACTCTGCCGCCATTGTAGTAGTGAGGAAAAAGGACGGGACGCTGAGGTTGTGCATTGACTATCGTGACTTAAATAAGGTCACGGTACGCGATGCGTTTCCTCTGCCTAGGATAAATGAAACTCTAGAATCTCTGACGGGGGCCCAGTTTTTCTCAACGTTTGATCTGGCGGCGGGATATCACCAGATAGAAGTAAAACCTTCAGACCGTCCAAAGACTGCCTTCAGCACAAGCTTCGGACACTTTGAGTACAGGCGACTGCCTATGGGATTGTCAAATAGTCCAGGAACCTTTCAGAGATACATGGAGCGGATTTTAGGGGATAAGATTTTCTCCTCGTTGCTTGTATACCTTGATGATGTAATGGTGTTTTCAAGTACAATAGATCACCATATAGTCAGATTGAGGGAATTATTTTGCAGGATGAGGGAGAATAACTTAAGATTTAAACCTAAAAAGTGTGTAATAATGGCTTCAAAAGTAAGTTATTTAGGATATCAGGTGTCATCTGAAGGCATCACAGCTGATCCTAGGGTAATAAGAGATTGGCCAGTCCCTCAGACGGTGAAAGATGTGCGGCCTTTTGTAGGGTTCACATCATTTTACAGGAAATTTGTTAAAGGGTTTGCCCAAATAGCTGCTCCACTGCATGCGTTGATGCATGGGAAATCTAAGGATCGGGTAGATAGTGAATGGAGAGAGGAACAGCAACAGGCTTTTGAGAAACTGAAAGACAAGGTGATGCAGACACCAGTGTTGGCTTGCCCAGATTTCACTCAGGAGTTTATATTAGAAACAGATGCAAGTTTTCATATGTGGATGACACGCAATTAATGTAAGGCGTCTGGTGCCGAGCAGGGTAACCAACATCTTCGTTGTTCTTCTGAGGAAGGCCAACTCACCTGTATGTTTTTTTTACCATTATGTTTCATAAGGAATAAATTGATTAAGACATGTTATGGTTTCACCCTTCTTTCCCCTTATCGATCTGGTCAATGAAAAACCTAACCCAATGCCTAGTCCACTCTGCCCGCTACCTAACGAGCTACATACTGCCCAGAGGGGGTCTGGTGGCAGCAACCCTTAAAATTAAGACTACTATAGTTAAGTTTTCCCCTTAGAATTAGTGACCCCAGAATCTGGCAGTATAAATTAGTGGCTATAGCGGTGGGATTGTTTTTAATTATTGATCACATCCGAGGGAATTGAAGCTGTGATTTAAGTTGCAGAAATAGACAAGTATATTAATGATGGATTATCTGATTTTTGAGTGATACTTGCATGTGAATAACATTGATTGAGTACAGAAATGTCAGAAGAATTTTTGAAAATTTAGACAGTACTGAAGTAATGTGTGTCATTGATTTGTTTTGTGTTGGTGTTTTACCCAGTGTTTATATGTATTAATAATTACAGAAATTGTGGAGTAACCTTGTTGGCTGAGTCTGAAAGGTGTGTAGTGATGGGTTGTCAGACCACAGCTTACATCTCAGAAACAGTCCAGACTTGACCCGACATTAGGGGGGGTCAAATGTAAGGGTACCCCTCGCAACCACTCAAGGAGTTACAAATCAACTGGCTCCCCTCCCATGTCACACGGCCCCAACAAACATGTAAGAAGGCACCGGCCAACTCTCTCTCAACATACACAATAACCTACACCGCAGAAGAAGTCCAGACCTGACCTCACATTAGCCAGGTCAAATCAACCAGGGCCTCTCATGTCACACGGCCCCATCTGAAGATTTCTCCAGAATATACAACTTATAGTCTCTGAAAAAGTCCAGACCTGACCCTACATTAGCGAGGGCAAATGTAAGGAGACCCTTCGCCGTCCCCCCGATCAGCTCAACCTGACGGCTGGTCTTCCAATATATAGGTCGTCCTAGCCCTCCCTCACGAGAGTGTGTCTTGTAACCAAGAAGGGCCAGCTACCACGTCCCCAGTCCCGCTCGAGAGAAGCCCGCCACTAAGTGTAACAAAGTCTCAGCCGGGTCCATCGACAGAGTGCTGTCAACTCAACGTGTAACAGTAAGTGCTGGCTGTGTAGACTGTGGAAGTGCAGTGATCCCGAACCTCCCCAACGATCGACTTAGTGAAGTGCCCATTCTAATTGTGAGGTTAGGTTATACGAGAATACCATAGTCTATCATAAATTGTGTACGAACCCCCCCATTAATCCCCCCTATTGAACTAGTAAAATAAAGCTGTAACACGCATTGGTGTTTTATATACTACACTTGTACTGTGCCTGTGTTAATATACAGTGTTGACATCACACCCTCGAGACACGCTACCATTTCCTCTCGCTATAATATTTTACTACTATAACCTCCTAACTTACCTCTTCATATGAGATTTTGTCTCATTACAATGGTGGCAACGCACTTAACATAAAACTCACGCCTCTTCCCCTTAGTGTTCAGTACAATGATAGTTAGAATCTTTTGAAGTAAACTCGTAACTATCTTGACGAAGCAGGCAGTACAAGGGTGGTAACATTTGTAATATAATTCCTGTCCCTCAGTGTGGTACAAGTGGTGACAGTATCCACTCCCCCCTCCCTAGTCCACATATTGTTGGGTAACGGGGAACAATGGTCGAGAACTCAACCAGGGCAAGTGTCAGTAAAACCCCCTCCTCGTCCCACCCACAGACGTCATCGTCAACATTGACAATTTCGACTTCCACGATCAGTACTTCCCAGCCCTCCTCGCAAGCTAATATGACTCCTGTTAACACTACACCAACGACTTCCGTTTTATTCCCGTTCCCTGAACAATCCACTAGTACCTACTCTCCCCCCCTACCCCTTAACCACCCTGCACCCTCTCGCCGCTCCCCTCCCCACGCTCACGTACACCTTAGCACCTCCCAACCCCTCCAGCATGCCAGACCCCTTCCTTACGTCCGTTTCAGCTAGTAGTGCAGCACAAGTGGTCAGTCAGATACCCATGTTTGAGGGCGATGGCCGTGACCCTGCGACATCAGCCGATAGGCTGGAACAGTGGTTAGGAGACATTGAAAGTGCGTTCCCGGAAACCCTTCAGGAATACGAGGAATGCCGCCTTAGGACGGCACGTATGCGATTGGGCGGTGACGCGAAAGGTGTGCTAGGATTTAATCCGACAGTAAAGGATGCTACCACGTGGGACACGTTCGCGAACGGATTACGGGAAATTTACAGCCAGGGTAACTCATTACAAGATCACACGACACGTTTAGCTAATATCAAGCTAGAGGAGTGTTCATCACTAAATGTTTACCTATCATGCATAGGTAGTGCTGTGAAGATGGCGAGAGTGAATCACCCACAATTCTTCCCACCTGAGCTAGTACTCTCTTACTTTCTGTCGGGCTTACCCGGCGAGATGCGTACGTACATGGCGGCGAGCGGGATAACTACGATCGAGAACGCAATTAAAGCAGCGCGGACGTATATACAGCTCAGGAAACCCACCCCCCCCTCCCGTTTTGTGTCGACAATTCACGCCGCCCCTCCCACCCTTACACGTAACACCCCTTCTGTCTGGGAGGATGAATTCTTGAGACTGATGGTGGAGAATCTCAGCCGGAACGAAAGGAAGCGACAGGAACAGTCATCGTTCCACGAGGAAGGGCGGGAGCAATCAGGGTTAGATACAGTAGGTATAAACACGTCGGGTAGTGCGCCACGGGGCGGCCGGCCGTCCGGGGCAGGGACCCGCGGGGCGCGGGCTGGGATTGACCCCCGCCCCCGTGCAGTCACAAGTGCGCGCCCAGGCCCGCCCATGCGGGATAGCTGGTATAGAGCTCCGAAGCCTTTTTGCTGCTCCTCCTGTGGGGCATGGTCCCACGCAGTGCACGGATGTCCCTTCCAATGTGAGGGAAGCCAGTGCGATGGGTGTGGCGACCAGGGACATACCCGCAGAGAGTGTCCATACACCGGAATGCGTTGTTACGCATGTGTTGAGTGGGGACACATTCGCAGGTTATGTCCCTACTACTAAAGACAAGGGCGGGGCGTTGATGGTGACTAGGGAAGACAGGCCAATTATTAAGTTGAAGATGGGAGAGAAACGGGTTGAAGCTTTCATTGACACAGGCTCCTCGGTGTCCTTGCTGAAACAGAACGTGGCCTCCAAGATGAGCCTAGGGGGAAAGCATAAAGTTCCTGAGTTACGTGGCGTCACGGGGAACCGCCTCTCAACATTGGATTCCAGAGATATGACTGTAGACTTAGGAGATAAGATAGTTGTTCACGCGCTGGTTGTGGTAAGCGGTGATCTTTTCCCAGGGGATGTTCTTATTGGGTCAGATTTCTTGTGTAGGTTTAAGTATGGAATCCAGTTTGATGGGAGCCGGTATACCGTGACACTAGATGGTAGAGATTATGCAGGTACTCCTATGAGGAATAGGTCTGGTCTGTCCGTCCACCTCATTAAGCCTAAACGCCCCCAGCCCCCCGCACCCCAAGCCCCCCAGCTACACCCTACGCGCGCCACTGTCATCCCTCCCCATTCTGGTGTTGTTCTGCCCGTTCGATGGTCAAGGTCGTTCGACAGTTCCACAGAGAATCAGGAGTATGTATTTGTTGAAACCCCTCATAAAATGTCCCCATACGTGCAGTCGGGGCTCATTAACACTCAGCAGCCTAGCGTCCCAGTCATAAACCCCACCCCCAGGGAATTTAAACTTACTCCTGGTCATTCAGTGGGAACAGTCTGTGCGGTCGATAAAGTAGAGGATTTGGAGCATTTTGATTCTACGAGATATAACATTAGGAGTGACACAGAATTCGTAGAGTCACAGCAAATGTTCGCCACTGCAATAGAATCCCTTGACATAGATCACCTACCCACCCTTATTAGAGAACGTCTACGCTCTATAATAAAGCAGCATGAAGATCTGTTTGCAACTTAAGATCAGGACCTCGGCCTGATGTCAACTTCACACAAAATTAATACCGGCTCCGCTCCCCCCACCAGAGTACGGCAGTGGAGGCTTCCTGAGGCGGCTAAAACTCAAATTAGGGACTTATGTCGCCAAATGGACGAACGTGGTGTCATCTCCCCTTGCACTAGCCCCTATTGCTCCCCGGTCGTATTAGTCAGAAAAAAGGACGGGTCAACTAGATTCTGTGTAGACTATAGGGAACTTAATAAGGACACCATTGCTGATAGCTATCCCTTGCCCAGAATTGACGAGACACTGGACCAATTGAACGGAGCTACTATATTCACAGTTCTAGACTGTAAGGATGCGTACTGGAGTATACCAGTTGACCCGGCTGACCGCCCCAAAACTGCTTTCGCGGACGGCAGCCGTCTATTTTGTTTCAACAGGTTACCTTTCGGGTTAAAGGGAGCACCGGCCACGTTCATGAGGGCTGTGAACCACAGTCTCACACCCGTGCTTGGGCGGAACGCTATGGCTTACCTGGACGATGTTATCGTCTATAGTAAAAACATGGATTCGCACATGCAGGATGTAGATGAGGTTCTCTCGGTCATGAAAGCGGCCGGACTGAAAGTGTCCCTTAGGAAATGCGCGTTCGCGCGTCAGGAAGTTAAATTCCTGGGATTCATCGTAGGTCATGGCGGCGTTAGACCCGACCCGGTGAAAGTGAAAGCGATAGCAGAGATGCCACCCCCCACCACAGCCAGGGGTGTGAAACAGTTCCTCGGCACCGCCAATTTTTTCAGACGTCACATCCCTACCCCTTATGAAACTTACAAAGAAGTCGGTTCAGTTTCGGTGGTCGGGGGAGGCAGATAAAGCTTTTAACCATCTTAAGGACTTATTGAAGTCGGCAACAATGTTAGCACTGCCGGACTTCACGCAGCCGTTTTACGTGCACACTGACGCTTCCGACGAAGCACTGGGAGCCTGTCTCATGCAAGGTGGTGAAGATAACCCCATCCCTATTGCTTATTTTTCCCAGAAATTGAGCGGAGCTGCCCTCCGCTACTCCACAACTGAGAAAGAAGCCTTGCTATTGTCAAGGCCGTAACTTCCTTTGATGCTTACCTATTTGGTAGACACTTTTATGTAATCACTGATCACCATCCTTTAATATATATCTTCCAAGGTAAAACTCCTAATGCACGGGTAGCACGCTGGGCAGTCTTTCTAAATGCGTATAACTTCTCCATTTTGCATAAGCCAGGCAAGAACCACGTAGTACCAGACGCACTGAGCCGTAATGTATTACCTATAAATAATGTCGGGAATCCTAGCAGCATGACTCAGCCCATTTTTGGGGACCTATCACCTAATGAGGTGTGTCAACGCCAACTCGAAGACCCACAGTGGGGTCCTGTCATTGAGTTCCTTGAGGGGGGTCCGCTCCCCAAGAAGGTCAACAAAGCCTCACTTTGTGATTTCAGTCTTTTAAGCGGAGTCCTGTATCTTGTTACTATGAAACAGGATGATGAACAACCCACAGAACTCGTAGTCATCCCCACATCCTTGGAAAACTCGGCCCTAGAAGTAGCTCACTCTTCCAAATTCGCAGCCCACCCGGGTGAATGTCGCACATATGCATGTGCACACACTATGTTTTTCATGCCCAATCTAGCGCGGAAAGTTGGGGCATTTGTCAAAGGATGTCTGCCATGTCAGTTAAGGAAGGGTACCCCAAAGAGACAGGGAGAGCTGCAGGAGTTCCCACCAGCCTCCCAGCCCTTGGAACGGGTATCGATCGATCTAACTGACATGACAATACGTTCACACCGGGGAAACAGATACGTTGTTTCCATCGTCGATCACTATTCACGTTTTGCGACCTATATACCCATCCCCGATAAACGCGCAGAGACAGTTTGTGAAGCCCTGTTACAATACGTTGGTACTCATGGATGTCCCCGGGTCATTGTAAGTGATCAAGGGACAGAGTTTACCTCGGGCATCTTTCAGAAGGCGTGCGACTTGCTGCGGGCTAAGTCAAATCTAACCACTAGTTACCACCCACAGGCTAATGCCATGGTTGAGCGTTCCCACCGCACGTTGAAAGATCACTTGTCGTTTTTGGTTAATAATCAGTACGGCGGTTGGGACGATCAGCTACCTCTTGCACAACTGGCCATGAACACCGCAATTAATACCACCCTGCATAACACTCCTTACTTCCTTCACTTTGGTAGGGATCCAAACCTTCCTGCTGGTGTAATCAACCCCCCACCCCTATCCTATGGCGAGGACTACCCTTCTGTCTTGCAAAACAGGTTACAAACGGTCTTTACTCGGGTGCAGGAACTAAACAGGAAAGGTCACTTACACAACGCCACCTACTATAACCTCAGGGTCACCCCTTCCAATATTACCATAGGTACCCTGGTCTTCCTAACTAACGAATCATCCTCCCCCGATACCCCTCTAAGTTGCAACAGAGATGGCAGGGCCCATATAGAGTAACCGCCCAACCCAGCAAAGTAAACTTCACTATTTCCCCGCTTTGCCAGGGGGGACGTAAGGAAACTGTGCATGTGAATAGATTGAAGCTGGCAACTGTCGACGATGACGTCTTGAACAAATCAGGCCTCACCAACCAGCCCCCTCTAGGAGTAACATTCCCTTCCCAACACCCTATCCCTCCACCAGCAGCTGACCACCCCCCTCAGAACAATCAGGTGCCTCACACCCCGCAATACTTCAAAAGATTAGTAAATATTCTTCCACATTTCCGTCATCACTTTCCTCATCTGTTTCGTCTGAACCTGAGTCCGAGGAAGAATCATAAGGTGGAAGTAGGGGCTCATTCAGCTAAACAAACATGTCTCTACTTACATATCTCTTTACTTTCTCAGCCTCCCTCTTTATTACCTCACTTTCATCCAATGGGTTAGTCAACTCATATGCGACACCATCTCGTATAATTTCTGTTATAGTGTACGGACCCTTCCACTTGGTATTCAACTTCCTACTGGTCCCAGGGCTGGGCCATTCATTCCTCACCCATACTGTTTCTCCTAACTGCATAGTTTGGTTCGTTCTTGATCTATTTGCTCTCTCTCTGGTCTCTCGTGACATTCTGGCAGACGTCTCTTTTATCAACCTATGGGCTTCTTTCAACTCTTGACTACTCCCATTCTCTATTATAGGTAAGTCAATTCCCATTTGTCTCTGTACATACCTCGAAGAAAAAGCAATAATTGGGCCAATAGAAAAGGCCCTCTACTCTAGCTATGGTCTTCCATTGTCCTAAGTGACCTGACGCCTCTCTGTTATGTGCCCACTCTCATGCTGCTCCACACAAATTATCAGGTACTACAGGGCAGTACATCAATGCTTTATCAATTTGTTCCTTCACTAAATACAATACCCCCTCCACTACTTCAAATTTGTCAATAGTCGTCTTGGGATATTTATGTTTGGGTACCTGTCCTCCTTCTAAATAACTAGTCAATGCTTCCCATCTCTCTTCTTTTCTTTGTTCTATTCCTAACTGTCTATTCGTTAACCCGTCTAGCTGAGGGAACTGACCTGCCGTCCTACTCCTGGCTACTTTCCTTAAGGCCCCTACTGGCCTACTCATGGCGGTCGCTACTAGATTTGCCTTTCCAGGTTTGTACTCTATCTTATAGACGTAATCCCTTGTTTCCAACATCCATCTATTCATTCTTTGACTTTTAGTTTTCTTGTTAAAAACTCACGTTAACAGCTGGTGATCAGTCTTGATGGTGAATTGGGAACCCCACAAAAAATGGTGGAAAAATCTACAGGCTAACACTATCCCTAATGCTTCTTGGTCAGTGGTGGAATACCATGTTTCCGCGGGCTTTAGCTTCCAAGAGAAATACCCAACAGGACGCAAAGAACCATCATCCTGTAATTGATTCAGTGATGCCCCTACACAAAAATTACTAGCATCACTGTGTAACTCAAATGGTTTATCCATGTCTACTTTTACCAGTACAGTACTGGAAAGGAAGCTAATGTCCACTTTAACGTTTCAAAAGCTGTCTGGCATTCATCTGTCCAAGCAAAGGCAACTTGTTTCTTAGTGAGTTCTGTGATAGGATATGCAATCTTAGCAAAATTTGAAACATGCTTACGATAAAACCAGCACATCCCTAAAAATTGTCTGACTTGTTTGACATTAGTGGGTGGTTTACACTCTGTTACTGCTTTTACATTCTCTGGATCCAGCTCAATGCCTTTCTCTGAAACAATATGACCCAAGAATTTTACTTGTCTTTGACCAAACTGACATTTAGATAAATTTAATTTGATTCCCATATTTACAAACCACTGGGACCTCTAGTTGTTTGTTGCCTCTTGCTTGCTGCTACTGAAGTTGCAGGTCGGGGTTTCGGGATTTTCTCCTGGGTTCCAAGGAGACGACCTGATTCCCTGCCTGGAGCTAGGTGCTGCGCTGGTCCTGCATGGCGTAGCTGGCTCAGGCTGATGGTACCCATAGATGTTGTCTGTCAGTATTGTGGGCTGTGAGACCGTAGCCTCGGTGCGTATCTCGTCGTTCAGCAGGCGAGCGACGAGACGCAGCCCAGTGTCTTCAACCAGATCGAGGGCCAGCATTATGCAAGCCCGTTTCTGGAGCTTGGGGCTTGCAGTGTCGACGTGAAGGCGTCACCCATTCGCCACGGGGTTGCCCGCTGCGTGTCCCGCTCGTGTCGGGCATCCATTATGAGTCAGGATGCGTTGGTCTCAGCTCATCTGGTAGGGGGTCAGCTGCAGCTGTGGGGGTGTCATCTCCGACTTTTGTGTGGGGTCAGGGAGACCTCGCCCAGGCCCGTGAAGAGCAAGGGCAGTGCTGACTCTGTAGCTTGGTAGAAAGACAAGATCCCGGGGTGGAGAATCAACAATTAGAAGTGCCCCTAGACTTGTTACTTTAATCTATGTTCTGTGACCTGGTGTTATATCTATGAGCCCTAATCTGATCAGGTCTTACTGGTACAAGTGGGGCAGTGGCTTGGGGAGTTCTCTGATTATTACTTGGGGTGTGAGGCACCTGACTGTTCTGAGGGGGGTGGTCAGCTGCTGGTGGAGGGATAGGGTGTTGGGAAGGGAATGTTACTCCTAGAGGGGGCTGGTTGGTGAGGGCAGATTTTTTTAGAGAAGAATATCATGTAGAGGACGATCCGGAAAGATGTGTGGAACGAATGAAGCATAAGCTGGCAGCTATAGAGAGGAAGTTTGAATCAATACAAGGAAAAGATCAGCTTATGAAAGATGTATTGTATGAGGGCTTGCCAGGGCAAATGCAGAGAA
>NW_024712339.1:0-15563 GCF_018991925.1 Homarus americanus
AACAAAGTCCCCTGATCGAGTATAACAAAGTCCCTTTAACGATTATAACAAAGGCCACTGATCAAGTATAACAAAGCCCCTGATCGTGTATAACAAAGCCCCCTCATCGAGTATAACAAAGTCCCCTGATTGAGTATAACAAAGGCCCCTCATCGAGTATAACAAAGTCCCCTAATCAAGTATAACAAAGTCCGCTGATCGAGTATAACAAAGTCCCCTGATCGAGTATAACAAAGGCCCCTGATCGAGTTTAACAAAGGCCCTTGATCGAGTATAACAAAGACCCCTGGTCAAGTATAACAAACTCGCCTGGTCGAGTATAACAAAGTCCCCGGATCGAGTATAACAAAGTCCCCTGATCGAGTATAACAAAGTCCCCTGAACGTTTATAACAAAGTCCCCTGGTCGAGTATAACAAAGTCCCCTGATCAAGTATAACAAAGTCCCCTGAACGAGTATAACAAAGTCCCCTGATCGAGAATAACAAAATCCCCTGATCGAGTATAACAAAGTCCCTGGTCGAGTATATCAAAGGCCCCTCATCGAGTTTAACAAAGCCCCCTAATCGAGTATAACAAAGTCCCCTGATCGAGTATAAAAAAGTCCCTTGAACGATTAAAACAAAGGCCCCTGATCAAGTATAACAAAGCCCCCTGATCGTGTATAACAAAGCCCCCTCATCGAGCATAACAAAGTCCCCTGATCAAGTATAACAAAGTCTCCTGAACGAGTATAACAAAGTCCCCTCACCGAATATAACAAAGTTCCCTGATCGAGTATAACAAAGCCCCCTCATAGAGTATAACAATGTCCCCTGATCGAGGATAGCAAAATCCCCTGATCGAGTATAACAAAGTCCGCTGATCGAGTATAACAAAGTCCCCTGATCGAGTATAAGAAAGTCACCTGATCGAGTATAACAAAGGCCCCTGATCAAGTTTAACAAAGGCCCCTGATCGAGTATAGCAAAGTCCCCTGGTCGAGTATAGCAAACTCCCCTGGTCGAATATAACAAAGTCCCCTTATCGAGTATAACAAAGTCCCCTGATAGATTATAACAAAGTCCCCTGAACGATTATAACAAAGTCCCCTGATCGAGTATAACAAAGTTCCCTGATCGAGTATAACAAAGCCCCCTGATCGAGTATAACAAAGTCTCCTGATAGAGTATAACAAAGTCCCCTGATCGAGTATAACAAAGGCACCTGATCGAGTTAAACAAAGGCCCCTGATCGAGTATAACAGAGTCCCCTGGTCGAGTATAACAAAGGCCCATCATCGAGTTTAACAAAGGCCCCTCATCGAGTATAACAAAGTCCCCTGGTCGAGTATATCAAACTCCCCTGGTCGAGTATAACAAAGTCCCCTGATCGAGTATAACAAAGTCCCCTGATCGAGTATAACAAAGACCCTTTAACGATTATAACAAAGGCCACTAATCAAGTATAACAAAGCCCCTGATCGTGTATAACAAAGTCACCTGATCGAGTGTGACAAAGTCCCCTCACCGAGTATAACAAAGTTCCCTGATCGAGTATAACAAAGCCCCCCTCATAGAGTATAACGATGTCCCCTGATCGAGTATAGCAAAGCCCCCTGATCGGGTATAACAAAGAAACCTGGTCGAGTATAACAAAGTCCCCTGATGGAGTATAACAAACGCCCCTGATCGAGTATAACAAAGTCCCCTAATCAAGTATAACAAAGTCCCCTGATCGAGTATATCAAAATCCCCAGATCGAGAATAACAAAGTCCGCTGATCGAGTATAACAAAGTCCCCTGATTGAGTATAACAAAGGCCCCTCATCGAGTATAACAAAGTCCACTGATCAAGTATAACAAAGTCCGCTGATCGAGTATAACAAAGTCCCCTGATCGAGTATAACAAAGGCCCCTGTACGAGTTTAACAAAGGCCCCTGATCGAGTATAACAAAGTCCCCTGGTCGAGTATAACAAACTCCCCTGGTCGAGTATTAGAAAGTCCCCGGATCGAGTATAACAAAGTCCCCTGATCGAGTATAACAAAGTCCCCTGAACGTTCATAACAAAGTCCCCTGGTCGAGTATAACAAAGGCTCCTCATAGAGTATAACAAAGTCCCCTGATCAAGTATAACAAAGTCCCCTGAACGAGTATAACGAAGTCCCCTGATCGAGAATAACAAAATCCCCTGATCGAGTATAACAAAGTCCCTGGTCGAGTATAACAAAGGCCCCTCATCGAGTTTAACAAAGCCCCCTAATCGAGTATAACAAAGTCCCCTGATCGAGTATAAAAAAGTCCCTTGAACGTTTAAAACAAAGGCCCCTTATCAAGTATAACAAAGCCCCCTGATCGTGTATAACAAAGCCCCCTCATCGAGCATAACAAAGTCCCCTGATCAAGTATAACAAAGTCCCCTGAACGAGTATAACAAAGTCCCCTGATCGAGTATAACAAAGTCCCCTCACCGAATATAACAAAGTTCCCTGATCGAGTATAACAAAGTCCCCTGATCGAGTATAACAAAGGCCCCTGATCGAGTTTAACAAAGGCCCCTGATCGAGTATAACAAAGACCCCTGGTCAAGTATAACAAACTCGCCTGGTCGATTATAACAAAGTCCCTGGATCGAGTATAACAAAGTCCCCTGATCGAGTATAACAAAGTCCCCTGAACGTTTATAACTAAGTCCCCTGGTCGAGTATAACAAAGGCTCCTCATCGAGTATAACAAAGTCCCCTGATCGAGTATAACAGAGTCCCCTGGTCGAGTATAACAAAGGCCCATCATCGAGTTTAACAAAGGCCCTTCATCGAGTATATCAAAGTCCCCTGGTCGAGTATATCAAACTCCCCTGGTCGAGTTTAACAAAGCCCCCTAATCGAGTATAACAAAGTCCCCTGATCGAGTATAAAAAAGTCCCTTTAACGATTATAACAAAGGCCACTGATCAAGTATAACAAAGCCCCTGATCGTGTATAACAAAGCCCCCTCATCGAGTATAACAAAGTCCCCTAATCAAGTATAACAAAGTCCCCTGAACGAGTATAACAAAGTCACCTGATCGAGTGTAACAAAGTCCCCTCACCGAGTATAACAAAGTTCCCTGATCGAGTATAACAAAGCCCCCCTCATAGAGTATAACGATGTCCCCTGATCGAGTATAGCAAAGTCCCCTGATCGGTTATAACAAAGAAACCTGGTCGAGTATAACAAAGTCCCCTGATGGAGTATAACAAAGGCCCCTGATCGAGTATAACAAAAACCCCTAATCAAGTATAACAAAGTCCCCAGATCGAGTATAACAAAATCCCCAGATCGAGAATAACAAAATCCGCTGATCGAGTATAACAAAGTCCCCTGATTGAGTATAACAAAGGCCCCTCATCGAGTATAACAAAGTCCACTGATCAAGTATAACAAAGTCCGCTGATCGAGTATAACAAAGTCCCCTGATCGAGTATAACAAAGGCCCCTGATCGAGTTTAACAAAGGCCCCTGATCGAGTATAACAATGTCCCCTGGTCGAGTATAACAAACTCCCTTGGTCGAGTATTAGAAAGTCCCCAGATCGAGTATAACAAAGTCCCCTGATCGAGAATAACAAAGTCCCCTGAACGTTCATAACAAAGTCCCCTGGTCGAGTATAACAAAGGCTCCTCATCGAGTATAACAAAGTCCCCTGATCAAGTATAACAAAGTCCCCTGAACGAGTATAACAAAGTCCCCTGATCGAGAATAACAAAATCCCCTGATCGAGTATAACAAAGTCCCTGGTCGAGTATAACAAAGGCCCCTGATCAAGTTTAACAAAGGCCCCTGATCGAGTATAGCAAAGTCCCCTGGTCGAGTATAGCAAACTCCCCTGGTCGATTATAACAACGTCCCCTTATCGAGTATAACAAAGTCCCCTGATCGATTATAACAAAGTCCCCTGATCGAGTATAACAAAGTCCCTGATCGAGTATAACAAAGCCCCCTGATCGAGTATAACAAAGTCTCCTGATAGAGTATAACAAAGTCCCCTGATCGAGTATAACAAAGGCACCTGATCGAGTTAAACAAAGGCCCCTGATCGAGTATAACAGAGTCCCCTGGTCGAGTATAACAAAGGCCCCTCATCGAGTTTAACAAAGGCCCCTCATCGAGTATAACAAAGTCCCCTGGTCGAGTATATCAAACTCCCCTGGTCGAGTATAACAAAGTCCCCTGATCGAGTATAACAAAGTCCCCTGATCGAGTATAACAAAGTCCCTTTAACGATTATAACAAAGGCTACTGATCAAGTATAACAAAGCCCCTGATCGTGTATAACAAAGCCCCCTCATCGAGTATAACAAAGTCCCCTAATCAAGTATAACAAAGTCCCTGAACGAGTATAACAAAGTCACCTGATCGAGTGTAACAAAGTCCCCTCACCGAGTATAACAAAGTTCCCTGATCGAGTATAACAAAGCCCCCCTCATAGAGTATAACAATGTCCCCTGATCGAGTATAGCAAAGTCCCCTGATCGGTTATAACAAAGAAACCTGGTCGAGTATAACAAAGTCCCCTGATGGAGTATAACAAAGGCCCCTGATCGAGTATAACAAAGTTCCCTAATCAAGTATAACAAAGTCCCCAGATCGAGTATAACAAAATCCCCAGATCGAGAATAACAAAGTCCGCTGATCGAGTATAACAAAGTCCCCTGATTGAGTATAACAAAGGCCCCTCATCGAGTATAACAAAGTCCACTAATCAAGTATAACAAAGTCCGCTGATCGAGTATAACAAAGTCCCCTGATCGAGTATAACAAAGGCCCCTGATCGAGTTTAACAAAGGCCCCTGATCGAGTATAACAAAGTCCCCTGGTCGAGTATAACAAACTCCCTTGGTCGAGTATTACAAAGTCCCCGGATCGAGTATAACAAAGTCCCCTGATCGAGTATAACAAAGTCCCCTGAACGTTCATAACAAAGTCCCCTGGTCGAGTATAACAAAGGCTCCTCATCGAGTATAACAAAGTCCCCTGATCAAGTATAACAAAGTCCCCTGAACGAGTATAACAAAGTCCCCTGATCGAGAATAACAAAATCCCCTGATCGAGTATAACAAAGTCCCTGGTCGAGTATAACAAAGGCCCCTCATCGAGTTTAACAAAGCCCCCTAATCGAGTATAACAAAGTCCCCTGATCGAGTATAAAAAAGTCCCTTGAACGTTTAAAACAAAGGCCCCTGATCAAGTATAACAAAGCCCCTGATCGTGTATAACAAAGCCCCCTCATCGAGCATAACAAAGTCCCCTGATCAAGTATAACAAAGTCCCCTGAACGAGTATAACAAAGTCCCCTGATCGAGTATAACAAAGTTCCCTCACCGAATATAACAAAGTTCCCTGATCGAGTATAACAAAGCCCCCTCATAGAGTATAACAATGTCTCCTGATCGAGGATAGCAAAATCCCCTGATCGGGTATAACAAAGGCCCCTCATCGAGTATAACAAAGTCCGCTGATCGAGTACAGCAAAGTCACCTGATCGAGCAAAACAAAGTTCCCTAATCAACTATAACAAAGCCCCCTGATCGAGTATAGCAAAGTCCCCTGATAGAGTATAACAAAGTCCCCTGATCGAGTATAACAAAGGCCCCTCATCTAGTTTAACAAAGGCCCATCATCGAGTATAACAAAGTCCCCTGGCCGAGTATAACAAAGGCCCCTCATCAAGTTTAACAAAGGCCCCTCATCGAGTATAACAAAGTCCCCTGGTCGAGTATAACAAACTCCCCTGGTCGAGTATAACAAAGAACCCTGGTCGAGTATAACAAAGTCCCCTGAAGGAGTATAACAAAGGCCCCTCATCGAGTATAACAAAGGCCCCTGATCGAGTATAACAACGTCCCCTGATTGAGTATAACAAAGTCCGCTGATCGGGTATAACAAAGTCACCTGTTCGAGTATAACTAAGTCCCCTGATCGAGTATGACAAAGGCCCCTGATCGAGTTTAACAAAGGCCACTGATCGAGTATAACAAAGTCCCTGGTCGAGTATAACAAAGGCTCCTCATCGAGTTTAACAAAGGCCCCTCATTGAGCATAACAAAGTCCCCTGATCGAGTATAACAAAGTCCCCTGAACGATTATAACAAAGGCCCCTAATCGAGTATAACAAAGTTCCCTGATCGAGTATAACAAAGCCCCCTGATCGAGTATAACAAAGTCTCCTAATAGAGTATAACAAAGTCCCCTGATCCAGTTTAACAAAGGCCCCTGATCGAGTTTAACAAAGGCCCCTGATCGAGTATAACAAAGTCCCCTGGTTGAGTATAACAAAGCCCCCTCATCGAGTATAACAAAGTCCCCTATTCAAGTATAACAAAGTCCCCTGAACGAGTATAAAAAATCCTCTGATCGAGTGTAACAAAGTCCCCTCACCGAGTATAACAAAGTTCCCTGATCGAGTATAACAAAGCCCCCCTCATAGAGTATAACAATGTCCCCTGATCGAGTATCACAAAGAACCCTGGTCGAGTATAAATAAAGTCCCCTGATGGAGTATAACAGCGCTCCTAATCGAGTATAACAAAGGCCCTGATCGAGTATAACAACGTCCTGGATCGAGTATAACAAAGTCCGCTGGATCGAGTATAACAAAGTCCCTGGTCGAATATAACAGCGCCCTCAACGAGTTTAACAAAGGCCCTCATTGAGTATAACAAAGTCCCCTGGTCGAGACAAACTCACTCTGGTCGAAAGTATAACAAAGTCCCTGATCGAGTATAACAAAGTCCCTGATCGAGTATAATAAAGGCCCCTGATCGAGTTTAACAAAGGCCCCTGATCGAGTATAACAAAGTCCCCTGGTCGAGTATAACAAACTCCCCTGTTCGAGTATAACAAAGTCCCTGATAGAGTATAACAAAGTCCCCTGATCGTGTATAACTATGGCCCCTGATCGAGTTTAACAAAGGCCCCTGATCAAGTGTAACAAAATCCCCTGGTCGAGTATAACAAAGGCCCCTCATCGAGTTTAACAAAGGCCCCTCATCGAGTATAACAAAGTCCCCTGGTCTAGTATATCAAACTCCCCTGGTCGAGTATAACAATATCCCCTGATCGAGTATAACAAAGTCCCCTGATCGAGTATAACAAAGTCCCTTGAACGATTATAACAAAGGCCCCTGATCAAGTATAACAAAGCCCCCTGATCGTGTATAATAAAGCCCCCTCATCGAGTATAACAAAGTCCCCTGATCAAGTAAAACAAAGTCCCCTGAACGAGTATAACAAAGCCCCCCTCATAGAGTATAACAATGTCCCCTGATCGAGTATAGAAAGTCCCCAGATCGGGTATAACAAAGGCCCCTGATCGAGTATAACAAAAACCGCTGATCCAGTATAACAAAGTCCCCTAATCGAGTATAACAAAGAACCCTGGTCGAGTATAACAAAGTCCTATCATGGAGTATAACAAAGGCCCGTGATCGAGTATAACAAAGGCCCGTGATCGAGTATAACAAAGGCCCCTGATCGAGTATAGCAACGTCCCCTGATCGAGTATAACAAAGTCCGCTGATCGAGTATAACAAAGGCCCCTGATCGAGTAAAACAAAGTCCCCTGGTCGAGTATAACAAAGGCCCCTCATCGAGTTAAACAAAGGCCCCTCATTGAGTATAACAAAGTCCCCTGGTCGAGTATAAGAAACTCACTTGGTCGAGTATACCAAAGTCCCCTGATCGAGTATAACAAAGTCCCATGATCGAGTATAACAAAGGCCCCTGATCTAGTGTAAGAAAGTCCCCTGGTCAAATATAACAAAGGTCCCTCATCGAGTTTAACAAAGGCCCCTCATCGAGTATAACAAAGTCACCTCGTCGAGTATAACAAACTCCCCTGGTCAAGTATAACAAAGAACCCTGGTTGAGTATAACAAAGTCCCCTGATCGAGTATAACAAAGGCCCCTGATCGAGTATAGCAAAGGCCCCTCATCTAGTATAACAAAGTCTCCTGATCGAGCATAACAAAATCCGCTGATCGAGTATAACAAAGTCCCCTGATCGAGTATAACAAAGGTCCCTCATCGAGTTTAACAAAGGCCCCTCATCGAGTATAACAGTCACCTGGTCGAGTATAACAAACTCCCCTGGTCAAGTATAACAAAGAACCCTGGTTGAGTATAACAAAGTCCCCTGATCGAGTATAACAAAAGCCCCTGATCGAGTATAGCAAAGGCGCCTCATCGAGTATAACAAAGTCTCCTGATCGAGCATAACAAAATCCGCTGATCGAGTATAACAAAGTCCCCTGATGGAGTATAACTATGGCCCTTGATCGAGTTTAACAAAGGCCCCTGATCGAGTGTAAGAAAGTCCCCTGGTCGAGTATAACAAAGGTCCCTCATCGAGTGTAACAAAGTCCTCTGGTCGAGTATAACAAAGACCCCTGATCGAGTATAACAAAGTCCCCTGGTGGAGTATCCCTAAGTCCCTGATCGAGTATAACAAAGGGCCCCTCATCGAGTATAGTAAAGTCCATTGGTCAAATATAGGAAAGTCCACTGATCGAGTATGACAAAGTCCCCTGATCAAGTATGAAAAAGTCGCCTGGTCGAGTGTAACAAAGTCCCCTGATCGGGTATAACAAAGTCCCCTGGTCGAGTATAGCAAAGTCCCCTGGTCGAGTAAAACAAAGCCCCCTCATCGAGTATAACAAAGGCCCCTAATCGAATATAACAAAGTCCCCTGATTGAGTATAACAAAGTCCCCTGATTGAGTATAACAAAGTCCTGTGGTTGAGTATAACAAAGTCCCCTGATCAAGTATAACATATCCCCTGGTCGAGTATAACAAAGTCCTCTGGTCGAGTATAAAAAAGTCCCCTGATCGAGTATAACAAAGTCCCTGATCAAGTATAACAAAGGCTCCTCATTGAGTATAACAAAGTCCATTGGTCAGGTATAAAAAAGTCCCCTGGTCGAGTATAACAAAGTCCCCTAATCGAGTATAACAAAGTCCTCAGGTCGAGTATAAAAAAGTCCCCTGATCGAGTATAACAAAGTCCCCTGCTCGAGTATAACAAAGTCCCCTGATCGAGTATAACAAAGGGCCCTCATCGAGTATAACAAAGTCCATTGGTCAAGTTTAAAAAAGTCCACTGGTGGAGTATCCCTAAGTCCCTGATCGAGTATAACAAAGGGCCCCTCATCGAGTATAGTAAAGTCCATTGGTCAAATATAGGAAAGTCCATTGATCGAGTATGACAAAGTGCCCTGATCAAGTATGAAGAAGTCGCCTGGTCGAGAGTAACAAAGTCCCATGATCGTGCATAACAAAGTCTCCTGGTCGAGTATAGCAAGTCCCCTCATCAAGTATTACAAAGCCTCCTGATCGAGTATAACAAAGTCCCCTGATCAAGTATAACAAAGCCCCCTGCTCGAGTATAAGAAAGTCCCCTGATCGAGTATAACAAAGTCTCCTGATCGAGTATAACAAAGGCCCCTCATCGAGTCCAAAAAAGGCCCCTAATCGAGTATAACAAAGTCCCCTGATCTAGTATAACAAAGGCCTCTGATCGAGTATAACAAAGGCCCGTGTTCGACTCTAACATTAAGTCCCCTTATCGAGTATTACAAATTCCCTTATCGAGTATAACAAAGTCCCCTGATCGAGTATAACAAAGGCCTCTGGTCGAGTATAACAAAGTCCCCTGATCGAGTACATAAAAGTTCCCTGGCCCAGTATAACAAAGTCCCCATATCGAGCATAACAAAGTCCCCTGATCGATTATAACAAAGTCCCCTGGTCGAGTATAGCAAAGGGCCCTGATCGAGTAAGACAAAGTCCCCTGTTCGAGTATAACAAAGTCCCGTAATCGAGTATAAAAAAGATCCCTAGACGAGTATAACTAGTCCCCTGATCGTGTATAACAAAGTCCCCTGATCGAGTATAACAAAGTCCCCTGGTCCAGTATAACAAAGTCCCCTAATCGAGTAGAACAAATCCCCTGATCGAGTATAACAAAGTCTCCAGGCCAAGAATATCAAAGTCCCCATATTGAGCATAAAAACGTCCCCTGATCGATTATAACATAGTCCCATGATCGAGTAAGACAAAGTCCCCTGATCGAGTATAACAAAGTCCCTGATCGAGTATAGAAAAGCCCCCTAGAAGAGTATAACAAAGTCCCCTGATCGAGTATAACATATCCCATGATCGAGTATAACAAAGTCCCTAGTGGAGTATAACAAAGTCCCCTGGTCGAGTATAACAAAGTTTTTTAATCGAGTATAACAAAGTCCCCTGATCCTAGTATAACAAAGCCCCCTGGACGAGTATAACAAATTCCCCTGATCGAGATATAAATAAAGTCCCTGATCGAGTATAACAAAGTCCCCTGATCGAGTATAACAAAGTCCCCTTATCGAGTATAACAAAGTCCCCTTATAGAGTATAAAAAGGCCCCTCATCGAGTATAACAAAGTCCCCTGGTCCAGTATAACAAAGTCCCCTGATCGAGTATAACATATCCCCTAATCGAGTATAACAAAGTCTTCTGGCCCAGTATAACAAAGTCCCCATATCGAGCATAACCCAGTCCCCTGACCGAGTATATCAAAGGCCCCTGGTCGAGTATAACAAAGCCCCCATATCCTAGTATAACAAAAACCCCTGGACGAGTATAACAAACTCCCCTCATCGAGTATAACAAATTCTCCTCATCGAGTATAACAAAGTCCCCTGGACGAGTATAACAAAGTCCCCTTATCCTAGTATAACAAAACCCCCTGGACGAGTATAACAAAGTCCCCTGATCGAGTATAACAAAGTCCCCTTATCCTAGTATAACAAAACCCCCTGGACGAGTATAACAAAGTCCCCTGATCGAGTATAACAAAGTCCTCAGATCGAGCATAACAAAGTCCCCTAATCGATTATAATAAAGTCCCCTGGTCGATCATAACAAAGGGCCCTGATCGAGTAAGACAAAGTCCCCTGATCGAGTATAACAAAGTCCCCTGATCCAAGTATAACAAAGCCCACTGGACGAGTATAAAAAAGACACCTGAACCGAGTATAACAAAGTCCCCTGATCGAGTATAACATATTCCCTGATCGAGTATAACAATGTCCCTGGTGGAGTATAACAAAGTCCCCTGGTCGAGTATAACAAAGTATTCTAATCGAATATAACAAAGGCCCCTGGTCGAGTATAACAAAGTTTTCTAATCGAGTATAACAAAGGCCCCAGGTCGAGAATAACAAAGTCCTCTGATCAAGTATAACAAAGTCCGTTGATCGAGTATAACAAAGTCCCCTAATCAAGTATAACAAAGTCCCCTGATAGAGTATAACAAAGTCCCCTGATCGAGTATACATATCCCCTGATCGAGTATAACAGAGTCCTCTGGTCGAGTATAACAAAGTACCCTCATCGAGTATAACAAAGTCCCCTGGTCGAGTATAACAAAGTCCCTGATGGAGTATAACAAAGGCCCCTCATCGAGTTTAGCAAAGTCCATTGGTCATATATAGGAAAGTCCACTGATCGAGTATAACAAAGTCCCAGATCGAGCATAACAATGTCCCCTGATCCATTATAACAAAGTCTCCTGGTCGAGAATAGCAAAGGGCCCTGATCGAGTAAGACAAAGTCCCCTGATCGAGTATAACAAAGTCCCCTAATCGAGTATAACAAAGCCCCCTGGACGAGTATAACAAAGTTCCCTGATTGAGTATAACAAAGTCCCATGATCGAGTATAACAAAGTCCCCTGGTCCAGTATAACAAAGTCCCCTGATCGAGTATAGCATATCCCTGGTCGAGTATAACAAAGTCCTCTGGTCGAGAACAAAAGTCCCTGATCGAGTATAACAAAGTCTCCTGGTCGAGTATAACAAAGTTTTCTAATCGAGTATAACAAAAGGCCCTGGTCGAGTATAACAAAGTACTCTGATCGAGTATAACAAAGTCCCCTGACCGAGCATCACAAAGTCCCCTAATCAAGTATAACATATCCCCTGATCAAGTATAACAAAGTCCTCTGGTCGAATATAAAAAAGTCCCCTGATCGCATATAACAAAGTCCCCAAATCAAGTATAACCAAGTCCCCTGATCGAGTATAACAAAGTCCATTGGTCAAGTATAAAAAAGTCCCCTGGCCGAATATAACAAAGCCCCCTGATCGTGCATAAGAAAGTCCCCTCATCAAGTATAACAAAGTCTCCTGATCGAGTATAACAAAGCCCCCTGCTCGAGTATAAGTAAGTCCCCTGATGGAGTATAACAAAGTCTCCTGATCGAGTATAACAAAGACCCTCATCGAGTCCAAAAAAGGCCCCTAATCGAGTATAACAAAGTTCCCTGATCTAGTATAACAAAGTCCCCTGATCGATTATAACAAAGCCGCCTAATCGAGTATAACAAAGTCCCCTGGTCGAGTATAACAAAGTCCCCTGTTCGAGTCTAACATTAAGTCCCCAGATCGAGTATAACATATTCCCCTAATCGAGTATAACAAAGTCCCCTGATAAGTATAACAAAAGGCCTCTGGTCGAGTATAACAAAGTCCCCTGATCGGTATAACAAAAGTCCCTGATCGAGTATAACCTGCAACGTTTCGTGGCTGAGTTAACAAGCCCCAGATCGAGCATAACAAAGTTCCCCTAATCGATTATAACAAAGACCCTAGTCGAGTATAACAAGGGCCTGATCGAGTAAGACAAAGTCCTGATCAAACATAACAAAGTCCACTGATCCTAGTATAACAAAGCCCCCTGGACGAGTATAACAAAGTCCCCTGAACCGAGTAAAACAAAGTCCCCTGATCGAGTATAACAAAGTCCCCTGATCGAGTATAACATATCCCCTGATCGAGTATAACAAAGTCCTCTGGTCGAGATTAACAAAGTCCCCTGATAGAGTAAAACAAAGGCCCCTCATCAAGTATAGCAAAGTCCATTGGTCAAATATAGGAATGTCCACTGATCGAGTATGACAAAGTCCCCTGATCAAGAATAAAAAAGTCCCCTGGTCGAGTATAACAAAGTCCCCTGATCGAGTATAACAAAGTTCCCTGATCTAGTATAACAAAGGCCCCTAATCGAGTATAACAAAGTTCCCTGATTGAATATAACAAAGTCCCCTGATCGAGTATAACAAAGTACTCAGCTTGAGTATAACAAAGACCCCTGATCGAGTATAACATATCCCCTGATCGAGTATAACAAAGTCCTCTGGTCGAGTATAAGAAAGGCACCTAATCGAGTATAACAAAGTCCCCTGATCGAGTATAACAAAGTCCCTGATCGAGGTATAACAAAGTCCCTGGTTGGGTATAACAAAAGTCCCTCATCCAAGTATAAATATCCCTGATTGAGTATAACAAAGTCCTCTGGTCGAGTATAAAATGTCCCTCATCGAGTATAACAAAGTCCCTGGTGGAGTATAACAAAGTCCCCTCATCGAGTATAACAAAGGCCCCTCATCGAGTATAACAAAGTCCATTGGTCAAGTATAAAAAAGTTCCCTGGTCGAGTATAAGAAAGTCCGCTGATCGAGTATAACAAAGTCCCCTGGTCGAGTATAGCAAAGTCCCCTGATCGAGTATAACAAAGCCCCTCATTGAGTATAACAAAGTCCATTGGTCAGGTATAAAAAAAGTCCCCTCGTCGAGTATAACAAAGTCCCCTAATCGAGTATAACAAAGTCCTCTGGTCGAGTATAAAAAAGTCCCCTGATGGAGTATAACAAAGTCCCCTGCTCGAGTATAACAAAGTCCCCTGATCGAGTATAACAAAGGGCCCTCATCGAGTATAACAAAGTCCATTGGTCAAGTGTAAATAAGTCACCTGGTCGAGTATAACAAAGTCCCCTAATCGTGCATAACAAAGTTCCCTCATCAAGTATAACAAAGCCTCCTGATCGAGTATTACAAAGTCCCCTGATCGAGTATAACAAAGTCTCCTGATCGAGTATAACCTAGTCCCCTCATCGAATCCAAAAAAGGCCGCTAATCGAGTATAACAAAGTCCCCTGATCTAGTATAACAAAGGCCTCTGGTCGAGTATAACAAAGGCCCCTCATCGAGTATAACAAAGTCCCCTATTCGAGTCTAACATTAAGTCCCCTTATTGAGTATAACAAATTCCCCTTATCGAGTATAACAAAGTCCCCTTATCGAGTATAACAAAGTCCCGTGATCGAGTATAACAAAGGCCTCTGATCGAGTATAACAAAGTCCCCTGATCGAGGATAACAAAAGTCCCCTGATCGAGTATAACAAAGTCCCCTGATCGAGTACAAAAAAGTCCCCTTGCCCCTTTATAACAAAGTCCCCATATCGAGCATAACAAAGTCCCCTGATCGATTATAACAAAGTCCCCTGGGCGAGTATAGCAAAGGGCCCTGATCGAGTAAGACAAAGTCCCCTGATCGAGTATAACAAAGTCCCCAGATCGAGCATAACAAAGACCCCTGATCGATTATAACAAAGTCCCCAGACCGAGTATAACAAAGGCCTCTTGTCGAGTATAACAAAGTCCCTTGGTCGAGAATAACAAAGTCCCCTGATCCTAGTATAACAAAGCCCCCTTGACGAGTATAACAAAGTCCCCTGATCGAGTATAACAATGTCCCCTGATCGAGTATAACAAAGTCCCCTGGTCCAGTATAACAAAGTCCCCTGATCGAGTAGAACATATCCCCTGATCGAGTATAACAAAGTCTCCAGGCCCAGTATAACAAAGTCCCCAGATCGAGCATAACAAAGTCCCCTGTTCGATTATAACAAAGTCCCCAGACCGAGTATAACAAAGGCCTCTTGTCAAGTATAACAAAGTCCCTTGGTCGAGAATAAAAAAGTCCACCTGAACCTAGTATAACAAAGCCCCCTATACGAGTATAACAAAGTCCCCTGATCGAGTATAACAAAGTCCCCTGGCTTCGTATAACAAAGTCCCCAGATCGAGCATAACAAAGTCCCCTGACCGAGTATAACAAAGGCATCTGGTCGAGTATAAAAATGTCCCCTGGTCGAGAATAACAAAGTCCCCTGATCCTAGTATAACAAAGCCCCCTGGACGAGTATATCAAAGTCCCCTGATCGAGTATAACAAAGTCCCCTGATCGAGTATAACAAAGTTCCCTGGTCCACTATAACAAAGTCCCCTCATCGAGTATAACATATCCCCTCATCGAGTATAACAACGTCTCCTGGCGCAGTATAACAAAGTCCTCAGATCGAGCATAACAAAGTCCCCTGGTAGAATATAACATATCCCCTGATCGTAAGAGAAACAATTAAGACCCTGCAATTGGGTGTAAATGAGGCAAAAAGTCAGATCAGCAACCTGGGACTTGGTCACAATTTTGGTGATGCTATATGGCAGCAGGGTCTACCATTAGACAACACCTTATGCTTCCAATATCTTCCCAGGCGGTAGTACCTCCCTGTTTGGTGGCTGCCTATCTACCTACTACCTACGTCACTAGCTAATTATAGCCCACTTGTGGAGTAGGTCGAGTATAACCACGTACACACGTCTTTGTGGAGTAGGTCGAGTATAACCACGTACACACGTCTTTGTGGAGTAGGTCGA
>NW_024712340.1:0-26075 GCF_018991925.1 Homarus americanus
TATATACTCGATCAGGGGACTTTGTTATTCTCGATCAGGGGGACTATGTTATACTCGATCAAGGGGCTTTGTTATACTCGATCAGGGAACTTTCTTATACTCGTTCAGGCGCCTTTGTTATATTCGATCAGGGGCCTTTGTTATATTCGATCAGGGGCCTTTGTTATACTCGACCTGGGGACTTTGTTATTCTCAATCAGGGGCTTTTGTTCAACTGGATCAGGGGCCTTTGTTATACTCAATCAGTGGACTTTGTTATACTTGATCAGGGGACTTTGTTATACTCGATCAGGGGGCTTTGTTATATTCGATAAGGGGACTCTGTTATACTCGATTAGGGAACTCTGTAATACTCGATCAGGTGACTTTGTTATACACGTTCAGTGGCCTTTGTTTTACTCTTTTAGATGCCTTTGTTATACTCGAATAGGAGCCTTTGTTAAACTCGATCAAAGGCCTTTGTTCTTCTCGATTTGAGGACTTTGTTAAACTCGATGAGGAGACTTTGTTATACTCGATGAGGGGAGTTTGTTATACTCGCTCAGGGGACTTTGTTTTACTCGATGAGGGGGCTTTGTTATACTCAATCAGGGGACTTTGTTATACTCGATCAGGGGCCTTTGTTATACTCGTTCAGACGCCTTTGTTATATTCGATCAGGGGCCTTTGTTATACTCGACCAGGGGACTTTGTTATACTCGATCAGGGGCCTTTGTTAAACTCGATCAGGGGCCATTGTTATACTCAATCAGGGGACTTTGTTTTACTCGATCAGGGGACTTTGTTATACTACTCGATCAGGGGGCTTTGTTTTACTCGATTAGGAAACTTTGTTATACTCGATCAGTAGCCTTTGTTATAATCGTGCAGGGGACTTTGTTACACTCGATCAGGGGCCTTTGTTATACTCGATCAGGGGACTTTGTTATACTCGATGAGGGGGCTTTGTTATACACGATCAAAGGGCTTTGTTATTCTTGATCAGGGGCCTTTGTTATAATCGTTCAAGGGACTTTGTTATTCTCGATCAGGGGACTTTCTGCCTCGACGAGAGTTTATTGCTCCTCGACAAGTCCTTTGATATCTCTCTGTTAGGGCCTTTATTAAGCTCGATCAGGGCCTTTGTTGCCTTATAAAATCGAGACTTTTGTTAAACTCATCAGGGACTTTGTTATATCGATTAGAACTTTATTGCTCTCGATCAGGAACATTATACTCGAAAGAGGACTTTATTATATCGATCACGGACTTTAATACCTCAATCAGAACTTTCCTTCCTCAGCAGGGGAGTTTGTTATACGACCGGTGCTTTATTAAGCTCGATCAGGGACTTTGTAATACTCGATCAGGGCTGTTATACTCGATCAGGGGCTTTGTTATATAAATCCAAAGGTGTTATCTCGATGAGAACATTCTCTCGATGAAGAAACTGTATACTCGATTAGGGGACTTTGTTATACTCGATGAGGGGATTATGTTATACTCGATTAGGGGCCATTTTTATACTCGATCAGGGGACTTTGTTATACTAGAATAGGGGACTTTGTTATAATCGTTCAGGCGACTTTGTTATACTCGATGAGGGGACTTTGTTATACTCGATCAGGGGACTTTGTTATACTCGACCAGGGGAGTTTGTTATACTCGATTAGGGGACTTTGTTTTACTCGATCAGGGGACTTTGTTATACTCGATCAGGGGACTTTGTTATACTCGATGAGGGGATTTGTTATACTCGTTCATGGAACTTTGTTATACTCGGTGAAGGGACTTTGTTACACTCGATCAGGGGACTTTGTTATACTCGTTCAGGGGACTTTGTTATACTTGATCAGGGGACTTTGTTATACTCGATGAGGGGGCTTTGTTATACACGATGAGGGGGCTTTGTTATACTTGATCAGGGGCCTTTGTTATAATCGTTCAAGGGACTTTGTTATACTCGTTCAGGAGACTTTGTTATATTCGATAAGGGGACTCTGTTATACTCGATTAGGGGGCTCTGTAATACTCGATCAGGGGACTTTGTTATACTCGACCAGTGGCCTTTGTTATACTCCTTTTGAGGCCTTTGTTATACTCGAACAGGGGCCTTTGTTAAACTCGATCAAAGGCCTTTGTTATTCTCGATTTGCGGACTTTGTTAAACTCGATGAGCAGTCTTTGTTATACTCGATGAGGTGAGTTTGTTATACTCGATCAGGGGACATTGTTTTACTCGATCGGGGGCTTTGTTATACTCGATCAGGGGACTTTGTTATACTCGATCAGGACTTTATCTCGATCAAATTTGTTATATGATGAGGGTTTGTTGTATAGTCAGGACTGTTTCTCGATGAGAGACTTTGTTATACTCGATCAGGGCTTTGTGCCTCGATTAGAACTGTATATATACTCGATCAGGGGCCTTTGTTATACTCGTTCAGGCGCCTTTGTTATATTCGATTAGGGGCCTTTGTTATACTCGACCGGGGAACTTTGTTATACTCGATCAGGGGCCTTTGTTAAACTCGATCAGGGGCCTTTCTTATACTCAATCAGGGGACTTTGTTATACTCGATCAGTGGACTTTGTTATACTCGATCAGGGGACTTTGTTATACTCGATGAGGGGCCTTTGTTATACTCGTTCAGGGGACTTTTTTATACTCGATCAGGGGACTTTGTTATACTCGATCAGGGGAATTTGTTATACTCGATCAGGGGACTTTGTTATATTCGATAAGGGGGCTCTGTTATACTCGATTAGGGAACTCTGTAATACTCGATCAGGTGACTTTGTTATACACTATCAGTGGCCTTTGTTTTACTCTTTTAGATGCCTTTGTTATACTCGAATAGGAGCCTTTGTTAAACTCGATCAAAGGCCTTTGTTATTCTCGATTTGAGGACTTTGTTAAACTCGATGAGGAGACTTTGTTATACTCGATGAGGGGAGTTTGTTATACTCGCTCAGGGGACTTTGTTTTACTCGATCAGGGGGCTTTGTTATACTCGATCAGGGGACTTTGTTATACTCGATCAGGGCCTTTGTTATACCTGTTCAGACGCCTTTGTTATATCTTTTGGATCAGGGGCCTTTGTTATACTCTCGACCAGGGACTTTGTTGTTCTCGATCAGGCCTTTGTTAAACCCGATCAGGGCCCCTTGGTTATACTCAAATCAGGGGACTTTGTTTTACTCTGATCAGGGGACTTTATATACTCTCGTTCAGGGGACTTTGTTATATTCGATAAGGGGACTTTGTTATACTGGATCATGGGACTTTGTTATACTCGATGAGGGGCCTTTGTTATACTCGATGAGGGGACTCTGTTATACTCGATCAGGGGACTCTGTAATACTCGAACTGGGGACTTTGTTATACTCGATCAGTGGCCTTTGTTATACTCTTTTAGAGGCCTTTGTTATACTCGAACAAGGGCCTTTGTTAAACTCGATCAAAGGCCTTTGTTATTCTCGATTAGAGGACTTTGTTAAACTCGATGAGGAGACTTTGTTATACTCGACAATGGGACTTTGTTATACTCGATGAGGGGCCTTTGTTATACTCGATCAGGGGCCCTTGTTATACACGATCAGGGGGCTTTGTTTTTCTCGATCAGGAAACTTTGTTATACTCGATCAGTAGCCTCTGTTATAATCGTGCAGGGGACTTTGTTACACTCGATTAGGGGATTTTATTATACTCGATGAGGGGCCTTTGTTTTACTCGATCAGGGGACTTTGTTATATTCGATAAGGGGACTTTGTTATACTGGATCATGGGACTTTGTTATACTCGATGAGGGGCCTTTGTTATACTCGATGAGGGGACTCTGTTATACTCGAATAGGGGACTCTGTAATACTCGATAAGTGGACTTTGTTATACTCGATCAGTGGCCTTTGTTATACTCTTTTAGAATCCTTTGTTATACTCGAACAGGTTCCTTTGTTAAACTCGATCAAAGGCCTTTGTTATTCTCGATTAGAGGACTTTGTTATACTCGATCAGGGGAGTTCTTTATACTCGATCAGGGAACTTTGTTTTACTCGATCAGGGGCCTTTGTTATACTCGATCAGGGGACTTTGTTATACTCGACCAGGGGTCTTTGTTATACTCGATCAAGGGCCTTTGTTATACTAGATCAACGGGCTTTGTTATACTCGATCAGGGGACTTTGTTATTCTCGATCAGGGGGACTATGTTATACTCGATCAAGGGGCTTTGTTATACTCGATCAGGGAACTTTCTTATACTCGTTCAGGCGCCTTTGTTATATTCGATGAGGGGCCTTTGTTATATTGGATCAGGGGCCTTTGTTATACTCGACCTGGGGACTTTGTTATACTCAATCAGGGGCATTTGTTCAACTGGATCAGGGGCCTTTGTTATACTCAATCAGTGGACTTTGTTATACTTGATCAGGGGACTTTGTTATACTCGATCAGGGGGTTTTGTTTTACTCGACCAGGAAACTTTGTTATACTCGATGAGGGGCCTTTGTTATAATCGTTCAGGGGACTTTGTTATACTCGATCAGGGGACTTTGTTATACTCGATCAGGGGACTTTGTTATACTCGATCAGGGGACTTTGTTATATTCGATAAGGGGACTCTGTTATACTCGATTAGGGAACTCTGTAATACTCGATCAGGTGACTCTGTTATACACGATGAGTGGCCTTTGTTTTACTCTTTTAGATGCCTTTGTTATACTCGAATAGGAGCCTTTGTTAAACTCGATCAAAGGCCTTTGTTATTCTCGATTTGAGGACTTTGTTAAACTCGATGAGGAGACTTTGTTATACTCGATGAGGGGAGTTTGTTATACTCGCTCAGGGGACTTTGTTTTACTCGATCAGGGGGCTTTGTTATACTCAATCAGGGGACTTTGTTAACTCGATCAGGGGCCTTTGTTATACTCGTTCAGACGCCTTTGTTATATTCGATCAGGGGCCTTTGTTATACTCGACCAGGGGACTTTGTTATACTCGATCAGGGGCCTTTGTTAAACTCGATCAGGGGCCTTTGTTATACTCAATCAGGGGGCTTTGTTTTACTCGATGAGGAAACTTTGTTATACTCGATCAGTAGCCTTTTGCTATAATCGTGCAGGGACTTTGTTACACCTGGGATCAGGGCCTTTTGTTATACTCGATCAGGGACTTTGGTTATACTCGATGAGGGGGGCTTTTTGTTATACACCATTCAGTTGGCCTTTATATTCTTGATCAGCTCTCGTTATAACTGTTCAAGGACCCTTTTGTTATTCTCGGATCAGGGACTTTTCTTACACTCTCGGACCAGGGAGTTTCTGTTATAACTCCGACCAGGTCACTTTGATATACCTATGAGGGCCTTTTGTTAAACCTCGGGATCAGCCTTTTGTTATACCCGATTAGGGACTTTGTTAAACTCTATCAGGGACTTTGTTATACTCGATTAGAACTTTGTTATACTCGATCAGGGAACTTTGTTATACTCAAGAGGGGGACTTTTGTTATACCGATCAGCGTGGACTTTATTATACCCATCAGGGACTCTGTTTAAAATCCCCTATCAGGGGACTTTTTTGTTTTACTCGATCAGGGCCTTTTTAAGCAGGCCCGGGATCAGGGACTTTGTTATACCTGACCAGGGTCTTTGTTATACTCGATCAGGGGCCTTTGTTATACTTGATCAAGGGGCTTTGTTATACTCGATCAGGGGACTTTGTTATTCTCGATCAGGGGGACTATGTTATACTCGATCAAGGGGCTTTGTTATACTCGATCAGGGAACTTTCTTATACTCGTTCAGGCGCCTTTGTTATATTCGATCAGGGGCCTTTGTTATATTCGATCAGGGGCCTTTGTTATACTCGACCTGGGGACTTTGTTATTCTCAATCAGGGGCTTTTGTTCAACTGGATCAGGGGCCTTTGTTATACTCAATCAGTGGACTTTGTTATACTTGATCAGGGGACTTTGTTATACTCGATCAGGGGGCTTTGTTATATTCGATAAGGGGACTCTGTTATACTCGATTAGGGAACTCTGTAATACTCGATCAGGTGACTTTGTTATACACGTTCAGTGGCCTTTGTTTTACTCTTTTAGATGCCTTTGTTATACTCGAATAGGAGCCTTTGTTAAACTCGATCAAAGGCCTTTGTTCTTCTCGATTTGAGGACTTTGTTAAACTCGATGAGGAGACTTTGTTATACTCGATGAGGGGAGTTTGTTATACTCGCTCAGGGGACTTTGTTTTACTCGATGAGGGGGCTTTGTTATACTCAATCAGGGGACTTTGTTATACTCGATCAGGGGCCTTTGTTATACTCGTTCAGACGCCTTTGTTATATTCGATCAGGGGCCTTTGTTATACTCGACCAGGGGACTTTGTTATACTCGATCAGGGGCCTTTGTTAAACTCGATCAGGGGCCATTGTTATACTCAATCAGGGGACTTTGTTTTACTCGATCAGGGGACTTTGTTATACTCGATCAGGGGGCTTTGTTTTACTCGATGAGGAAACTTTGTTATACTCGATCAGTAGCCTTTATTATAATCGTGCAGGGGACTTTGTTACACTCGATCAGGGGCCTTTGTTATACTCGATCAGGGGACTTTGTTATACTCGATGAGGGGGCTTTGTTATACACGATCAAAGGGCTTTGTTATTCTTGATCAGGGGCCTTTGTTATAATCGTTCAAGGGACTTTGTTATTCTAGATCAGGGGACTTTCTTATACTCGACCAGGGGAGTTTGTTATACTCGACCAGGTCACTTTGATATACTCTATGAAAGGGCCTTTGTTAAACTCGATCAGGGGCCTTTGTTATAGTCGATCAGGGGACTTTGTTAAACTCTATCAGGGGACTTTGTTATACTCGATTAGGGAACTTTGTTATACTCGATCAGGGAACTTTGTTATACTCGAAGAGGGGACTTTGTTATACTCGAACAGCGGACTTTATTATACTCGATCAGGGGACTTTGTTATACTCGACCAGGGGAGTTATTTATACTCGACCAGAGGCCTTTGTTAAACTCGATCAGGGGACTTTGTAATACTCGATCAGAAGACTTTGTTATACTCGATCAGGGGACTTTGTTATACTCGATCAAGGTCTTTGTTATCCTCGATGAGGGGACTTTGTTATACTCGATGAAGGGGCTTTGTTATACTCGATTAGGGGACTTTGTTATACTCGATGAGGGGATTATGTTATACTCGATTAGGGGCCATTTTTATACTCGATCAGGGGACTTTGTTATACTAGAATAGGGGACTTTGTTATAATCGTTCAGGCGACTTTGTTATACTCGATGAGGGGACTTTGTTATACTCGATCAGGGGACTTTGTTATACTCGACCAGGGGAGTTTGTTATACTCGATTAGGGGACTTTGTTTTACTCGATCAGGGGACTTTGTTATACTCGATCAGGGGACTTTGTTATACTCGATGAGGGGATTTGTTATACTCGTTCATGGAACTTTGTTATACTCGGTGAAGGGACTTTGTTACACTCGATCAGGGGACTTTGTTATACTCGTTCAGGGGACTTTGTTATACTTGATCAGGGGACTTTGTTATACTCGATGAGGGGGCTTTGTTATACACGATGAGGGGGCTTTGTTATACTTGATCAGGGGCCTTTGTTATAATCGTTCAAGGGACTTTGTTATACTCGTTCAGGAGACTTTGTTATATTCGATAAGGGGACTCTGTTATACTCGATTAGGGGGCTCTGTAATACTCGATCAGGGGACTTTGTTATACTCGACCAGTGGCCTTTGTTATACTCCTTTTGAGGCCTTTGTTATACTCGAACAGGGGCCTTTGTTAAACTCGATCAAAGGCCTTTGTTATTCTCGATTTGCGGACTTTGTTAAACTCGATGAGCAGTCTTTGTTATACTCGATGAGGTGAGTTTGTTATACTCGATCAGGGGACATTGTTTTACTCGATCGGGGGCTTTGTTATACTCGATCAGGGGACTTTGTTATACTCGATCAGGGGCCTTTTTTATACTCGATCCGGGGACTTTGTTATACTCGATCAGGGGCCTTTGTTATACTTGATGAGGGGGTTTTGTTGTACTCGATCAGGGGACTTTGTTATTCTCGATGAGGGGGACTTTGTTATACTAGATCAGGGGGCTTTGTTATACTCGATCAGGGAACTTTGTTATACTCGATCAGGGGCCTTTGTTATACTCGTTCAGGCGCCTTTGTTATATTCGATCAGGGGCCTTGGTTATACTCGACCAGGGGACTTTGTTATACTCTCGATCAGGAGGCGCTGTTAAACTCGATCAAGGGGCCTTTCTTATCGCCAATCAGGGGACTTTGTTATACTCGATCAGTGGACTTTGTTATACTCGATCAGGGGACTTTGTTATACTCGATGAGGGCCTTTGTTATACTCGTTCAGGGACTTTTTTTATACTCGATCAGGGACTTTGTTATACTCGATCATGGGACTTTGTTATACTCGATGAGGGGCCTTTGTTATACTAGATGAGGGGACTCTGTTATACTCGATCAGGGGACTCGGTAATACTCGATTAGGGGACTTTGTTATACTCGATCAGTAGCCTTTGTTATACTCATTTAGAGGCCTTTGTTATACTCGAACAGGGGCCTTTGTTAAGCTCGATCAAAGGCCTTTGTTATTCTCGATTTGAGGACTTTGTTAAACTCGATGAGGAGACTTTGTTATACTCGATCAGGGGAGTTTGTTATACTCGATCAAGGGGCATTGTTATACCCGATGAGGGGACTTTGTTATAACCGGTCAGGGGACTTTGTTGTACTCGATTAGAGGACTTTGTTATACTCGTTCAGGGGCCTTTGTTATACCCGATCAGGGGCCTTTGTTATACTCGATCAGGGGCGGCGCTGTTAGAAGCTCGATCCAGGGGCCTTTGTTATACTCAATCAGGGGACTTTGTTTTTGCTCGATCAGGGGACTTTGTTATACTCGTTCAGGGGACTTTGTTATATTCGATAAGGGGACTTTGTTATACTGGATCATGGGACTTTGTTATACTCGATGAGGGGCCTTTGTTATACTCGATGAGGGGACTCTGTTATACTCGATCAGGGGACTCTGTAATACTCGAACTGGGGACTTTGTTATACTCGATCAGTGGCCTTTGTTATACTCTTTTAGAGGCCTTTGTTATACTCGAACAAGGGCCTTTGTTAAACTCGATCAAAGGCCTTTGTTATTCTCGATTAGAGGACTTTGTTAAACTCGATGAGGAGACTTTGTTATACTCGACAATGGGACTTTGTTATACTCGATGAGGGGCCTTTGTTATACTCGATCAGGGGCCCTTGTTATACACGATCAGGGGGCTTTGTTTTTCTCGATCAGGAAACTTTGTTATACTCGATCAGTAGCCTCTGTTATAATCGTGCAGGGGACTTTGTTACACTCGATTAGGGGATTTTATTATACTCGATGAGGGGCCTTTGTTTTACTCGATCAGGGGACTTTGTTATATTCGATAAGGGGACTTTGTTATACTGGATCATGGGACTTTGTTATACTCGATGAGGGGCCTTTGTTATACTCGATGAGGGGACTCTGTTATACTCGAATAGGGGACTCTGTAATACTCGATAAGTGGACTTTGTTATACTCGATCAGTGGCCTTTGTTATACTCTTTTAGAATCCTTTGTTATACTCGAACAGGTTCCTTTGTTAAACTCGATCAAAGGCCTTTGTTATTCTCGATTAGAGGACTTTGTTATACTCGATCAGGGGAGTTCTTTATACTCGATCAGGGAACTTTGTTTTACTCGATCAGGGGCCTTTGTTATACTCGATCAGGGGACTTTGTTATACTCGACCAGGGGTCTTTGTTATACTCGATCAAGGGCCTTTGTTATACTAGATCAACGGGCTTTGTTATACTCGATCAGGGGACTTTGTTATTCTCGATCAGGGGGACTATGTTATACTCGATCAAGGGGCTTTGTTATACTCGATCAGGGAACTTTCTTATACTCGTTCAGGCGCCTTTGTTATATTCGATGAGGGGCCTTTGTTATATTGGATCAGGGGCCTTTGTTATACTCGACCTGGGGACTTTGTTATACTCAATCAGGGGCATTTGTTCAACTGGATCAGGGGCCTTTGTTATACTCAATCAGTGGACTTTGTTATACTTGATCAGGGGACTTTGTTATACTCGGTCAGGGGGTTTTGTTTTACTCGACCAGGAAACTTTGTTATACTCGATGAGGGGCCTTTGTTATAATCGTTCAGGGGACTTTGTTATACTCGATCAGGGGACTTTGTTATACTCGATCAGGGGACTTTGTTATACTCGATCAGGGGACTTTGTTATATTCGATAAGGGGACTCTGTTATACTCGATTAGGGAACTCTGTAATACTCGATCAGGTGACTCTGTTATACACGATGAGTGGCCTTTGTTTTACTCTTTTAGATGCCTTTGTTATACTCGAATAGGAGCCTTTGTTAAACTCGATCAAAGGCCTTTGTTATTCTCGATTTGAGGACTTTGTTAAACTCGATGAGGAGACTTTGTTATACTCGATGAGGGGAGTTTGTTATACTCGCTCAGGGGACTTTGTTTTACTCGATCAGGGGGCTTTGTTATACTCAATCAGGGGACTTTGTTAACTCGATCAGGGGCCTTTGTTATACTCGTTCAGACGCCTTTGTTATATTCGATCAGGGGCCTTTGTTATACTCGACCAGGGGACTTTGTTATACTCGATCAGGGGCCTTTGTTAAACTCGATCAGGGGCCTTTGTTATACTCAATCAGGGGGCTTTGTTTTACTCGATGAGGAAACTTTGTTATACTCGATCAGTAGCCTTTGTTATAATCGTGCAGGGGACTTTGTTACACTCGATCAGGGGCCTTTGTTATACTCGATCAGGGGACTTTGTTATACTCGATGAGGGGGCTTTGTTATACACGATCAAAGGGCTTTGGTATTCTTGATCAGGGGCCTTTGTTATAATCGTTCAAGGGACTTTGTTATTCTCGATCAGGGGACTTTCTTATACTCGACCAGGGGAGTTTGTTATACTCGACCAGGTCACTTTGATATACTCTATGAGGGGCCTTTGTTAAACTCGATCAGGGGCCTTTGTTATACTCGATTAGGGGACTTTGTTAAACTCTATCAGGGGACTTTGTTATACTCGATTAGGGAACTTTGTTATACTCGATCAGGGAACTTTGTTATACTCGAAGAGGGGACTTTGTTATACTCGATCAGCGGACTTTATTATACTCGATCAGGGGACTTTGTTAAACTCTATCAGGGGACTTTGTTTTACTCGATCAGGGGCCTTTGCTATATTCGATCAGGGGACTTTGTTATACTCGACCAGGGGTCTTTGTTATACTCGATCAGGGGCCTTTGTTATACTTGATCAAGGGGCTTTGTTATACTCGATCAGGGGACTTTGTTATTCTCGATCAGGGGACTATATTATATATACTCGATCAAGGGGCTTTCAATTGCGCCACTCGATCAGGGAACTTTCTTATACTCGTTCAGGCGCCTTTGTTATATTCGATCAGGGGCCTTTGTTATATTCCGATCAGGGGACTTTGTTGCCTTCTCGACCTGGGGACTTTGTTATTTATTCTCAATCAGGGGCTTTTGTTCGCTGGATCAGGGGACTTTGTTATACTCGATCAGGGGACTTTGTTATACTCGATCAGGGGACTTTGTTATACTCGATCAGGGGACTTTGTTATATTCGATAAGGGGACTCTGTTATACTCGATTAGGGAACTCTGTAATACTCGATCAGGTGACTCTGTTATACACGATGAGTGGCCTTTGTTTTACTCTTTTAGATGCCTTTGTTATACTCGAATAGGAGCCTTTGTTAAACTCGATCAAAGGCCTTTGTTATTCTCGATTTGAGGACTTTGTTAAACTCGATGAGGAGACTTTGTTATACTCGATGAGGGGAGTTTGTTATACTCGCTCAGGGGACTTTGTTTTACTCGATCAGGGGGCTTTGTTATACTCAATCAGGGGACTTTGTTAACTCGATCAGGGGCCTTTGTTATACTCGTTCAGACGCCTTTGTTATATTCGATCAGGGGCCTTTGTTATACTCGACCAGGGGACTTTGTTATACTCGATCAGGGGCCTTTGTTAAACTCGATCAGGGGCCTTTGTTATACTCAATCAGGGGGCTTTGTTTTACTCGATGAGGAAACTTTGTTATACTCGATCAGTAGCCTTTGTTATAATCGTGCAGGGGACTTTGTTACACTCGATCAGGGGCCTTTGTTATACTCGATCAGGGGACTTTGTTATACTCGATGAGGGGGCTTTGTTATACACGATCAAAGGGCTTTGGTATTCTTGATCAGGGGCCTTTGTTATAATCGTTCAAGGGACTTTGTTATTCTCGATCAGGGGACTTTCTTATACTCGACCAGGGGAGTTTGTTATACTCGACCAGGTCACTTTGATATACTCTATGAGGGGCCTTTGTTAAACTCGATCAGGGGCCTTTGTTATACTCGATCAGGGGACTTTGGTAAACTCTATCAGGGGACTTTGTTATACTCGATTAGGGAACTTTGTTATACTCGATCAGGGAACTTTGTTATACTCGAAGAGGGGACTTTGTTATACTCGATCAGCGAACTTTATTATACTCGATCAGGGGACTTTGTTATACTCAGCCAGGGGAGTTTGTTATACTCGACCAGAGGCCTTTGTTAAACTCGATCAGGGGACTTTGTAATACTCGATCAGAAGACTTTGTTATACTCGATCAGGGGACTTTGTTATACTCGATCAAGGTCTTTGTTATCCTCGATGAGGGGACTTTGTTATACTCGATGAAGGGGCTTTGTTATACTCGATTAGGGGACTTTGTTATACTCGATGAGGGGATTATGTTATACTCGATTAGGGGCCATTTTTATACTCGATCAGGGGACTTTGTTATACTAGAATAGGGGACTTTGTTATAATCGTTCAGGCGACTTTGTTATACTCGATGAGGGGACTTTGTTATACTCGATCAGGGGACTTTGTTATACTCGACCAGGGGAGTTTGTTATACTCGATTAGGGGACTTTGTTTTACTCGATCAGGGGACTTTGTTATACTCGATCAGGGGACTTTGTTATACTCGATGAGGGGATTTGTTATACTCGTTCATGGAACTTTGTTATACTCGGTGAAGGGACTTTGTTACACTCGATCAGGGGACTTTGTTATACTCGTTCAGGGGACTTTGTTATACTTGATCAGGGGACTTTGTTATACTCGATGAGGGGGCTTTGTTATACACGATGAGGGGGCTTTGTTATACTTGATCAGGGGCCTTTGTTATAATCGTTCAAGGGACTTTGTTATACTCGTTCAGGAGACTTTGTTATATTCGATAAGGGGACTCTGTTATACTCGATTAGGGGGCTCTGTAATACTCGATCAGGGGACTTTGTTATACTCGACCAGTGGCCTTTGTTATACTCCTTTTGAGGCCTTTGTTATACTCGAACAGGGGCCTTTGTTAAACTCGATCAAAGGCCTTTGTTATTCTCGATTTGCGGACTTTGTTAAACTCGATGAGCAGTCTTTGTTATACTCGATGAGGGGAGTTTGTTATACTCGATCAGGGGACATTGTTTTACTCGATCGGGGGCTTTGTTATACTCGATCAGGGGACTTTGTTATACTCGATCAGGGGCCTTTTTTATACTCGATCCGGGGACTTTGTTATACTCGATCAGGGGCCTTTGTTATACTTGATGAGGGGGTTTTGTTGTACTCGATCAGGGGACTTTGTTATTCTCGATGAGGGGGACTTTGTTATACTAGATCAGGGGGCTTTGTTATACTCGATCAGGGAACTTTGTTATACTCGATCAGGGGCCTTTGTTATACTCGTTCAGGCGCCTTTGTTATATTCGATCAGGGGCCTTGGTTATACTCGACCAGGGGACTTTGTTATATACTCGATCGAGGGGCCTTTGTTAAACTCGATCAGGGGCCTTTCTTATACTCAATCAGGGACTTTGTTATACTCGATCAGTGACTTTTGTTATACTCGATCAGGGACTTTGTTATACTCGATGAGGGCCTTTGTTATACTCGTTCAGGGGACTTTTTTATACTCGATCAGGGACTTTGTTATACTCGATCAGTGGAATTGTTATATACTCGATCAGGGACTTTGTTATATTCGATAAGGGGCTCTGTTATACTCGATTAGGGAACTTGTAATACTCGATCAGGTGACTTTGTTATACACTATCAGTGGCCTTTGTTTACTCTTTTAGATGCCTTTGTTATACTCGAATAGGAGCCTTTGTTAAACTCGATCAAAGGCCTTTGTTATTCTCGATTTGAGGACTTTGTTAAACTCGATGAGGAGACTTTGTTATACTCGATCAGGGGACTTTGTTATACTCGATCTCAGGGGACTTTGTTATACTCGATCAGGGGCCATTTTTATACTCGATCAGGGACTTTGTTATACTCGATCAGACGCCTTTGTTATATTCGATCAGGGGCCTTTGTTATACTCGACCAGGGGACTTTGTTATACTCGATCAGGGGCCTTTGTTAAACTCGATCAGGGGCGCTGTTATACTCCAATCAGGGGGACTTTGTTTTACTCGATCAGGGGACTTTGTTATATACTCGTTCAGGGGACTTTGTTATATTCGATAAGGGGACTTTGTTATACTGGATCATGGGACTTTGTTATACTCGATGAGGGGCCTTTGTTATACTCGATGAGGGGACTCTGTTATACTCGATCAGGGGACTCTGTAATACTCGAACTGGGGACTTTGTTATACTCGATCAGTGGCCTTTGTTATACTCTTTTAGAGGCCTTTGTTATACTCGAACAAGGGCCTTTGTTAAACTCGATCAAAGGCCTTTGTTATTCTCGATTAGAGGACTTTGTTAAACTCGATGAGGAGACTTTGTTATACTCGACAATGGGACTTTGTTATACTCGATGAGGGGCCTTTGTTATACTCGATCAGGGGCCCTTGTTATACACGATCAGGGGGCTTTGTTTTTCTCGATCAGGAAACTTTGTTATACTCGATCAGTAGCCTCTGTTATAATCGTGCAGGGGACTTTGTTACACTCGATTAGGGGATTTTATTATACTCGATGAGGGGCCTTTGTTTTACTCGATCAGGGGACTTTGTTATATTCGATAAGGGGACTTTGTTATACTGGATCATGGGACTTTGTTATACTCGATGAGGGGCCTTTGTTATACTCGATGAGGGGACTCTGTTATACTCGAATAGGGGACTCTGTAATACTCGATAAGTGGACTTTGTTATACTCGATCAGTGGCCTTTGTTATACTCTTTTAGAATCCTTTGTTATACTCGAACAGGTTCCTTTGTTAAACTCGATCAAAGGCCTTTGTTATTCTCGATTAGAGGACTTTGTTATACTCGATCAGGGGAGTTCTTTATACTCGATCAGGGAACTTTGTTTTACTCGATCAGGGGCCTTTGTTATACTCGATCAGGGGACTTTGTTATACTCGACCAGGGGTCTTTGTTATACTCGATCAAGGGCCTTTGTTATACTAGATCAACGGGCTTTGTTATACTCGATCAGGGGACTTTGTTATTCTCGATCAGGGGGACTATGTTATACTCGATCAAGGGGCTTTGTTATACTCGATCAGGGAACTTTCTTATACTCGTTCAGGCGCCTTTGTTATATTCGATGAGGGGCCTTTGTTATATTGGATCAGGGGCCTTTGTTATACTCGACCTGGGGACTTTGTTATACTCAATCAGGGGCATTTGTTCAACTGGATCAGGGGCCTTTGTTATACTCAATCAGTGGACTTTGTTATACTTGATCAGGGGACTTTGTTATACTCGGTCAGGGGGTTTTGTTTTACTCGACCAGGAAACTTTGTTATACTCGATGAGGGGCCTTTGTTATAATCGTTCAGGGGACTTTGTTATACTCGATCAGGGGACTTTGTTATACTCGATCAGGGGACTTTGTTATACTCGATCAGGGGACTTTGTGATATTCGATAAGGGGACTCTGTTTTACTCGATTAGGTGACTGTAATACTCGATCAGGGGACTTTGTTATACTCGATCAGTGGCATTTGTTATACTCTTTTAGATGGCCTTTGTTATACTCGAACAGGGGCCTTTGTTAAACTCGATCAAATGCCTTTGTTATTCTCGATTTGAGGACTTTGTTAAACTCGATGAGGTTACTTTGTTATACTCGATGAGGGGAGTTTGTTATACTCGCTCAGGGGACTTTGTTATACTCGATTAGGGAACTTTGTTATACTCGACCAGGGGTCTTTGTTATACTCGATAAGGGGCCTTTGTTATACTCGTTCAGACGCCGCTTTGTTATATTCGATCAGGGCGCTTCCATTGTACTCGACAGGGACTTTGTTATACTCGATCGGGGCCTTTGTTAAGCTCGATCAGGGGGCGCTGGTATACTCAATCAGGGGCTTTGTTTTTACTCATTGACTTTGTTATACTCGATCAGTAGCGCTGTTATAATCGTGCAGGGGACTGTTACACTCGATCAGGGCCTTTATTTATACTCGATCAGGGACTTTGTTATACTCGATGAGAGCTTTGTTATACACGATCAAGGGCTTTGTATTCTTGATCAGGGGCCTTTGTTATAATCGTTCAAGGACTTTGTTATTCTCGATGGGGATATACTCGACCAGGGGAGTTTGTTATACTCGACCAGGTCACTTTGATATACTCTATGAGGGGCCTTTGTTAAACTCGATCAGGGGCTTTTGTTATACTCGATCAGGGGACTTTGTTAAACTCTATCAGGGGACTTTGTTATACTCGATTAGGGAACTTTGTTATACTCGATCAGGGAACTTTGTTATACTCGAAGAGGGGACTTTGTTATACTCGATCAGTGGCCTTTATTATACTCGATCAGGGGAGTTCTTTATACTCGATCAGGGAACTTTGTTTTACTCGATCAGGGGCCTTTTTTATACTCGATCATGGGACTTTGTTATACTCGACCAGGGGTCTTTGTTATACTCGATCAGGGGCCTTTGTTATACTAGATCAAGGGGCTTTGTTATACTCGATCAGGGGACTTTGTTATTCTCGATCAGGGGGACTATGTTATACTCGATCAAGGGGCTTTGTTATACTCGATCAGGGAACTTTCTTATACGCGTTCAGGCGCCTTTGTTATATTCGATGAGGGGCCTTTGTTACATTCGATCAGGGGCCTTTGTTATACTCGACCTGGGGACTTTTGTTATACTCGATCAGGGGCCTTTGTTATACTCGATGAGTGGACTTTGTTATACTCGATCTGGGAATTTTATATACTCGATCAGGGGACTTTGTTATACTCGATCAGGGGACTTTGTTATACTCGATCAGGGGACTTTGTTATATTCGATAAGGGGACTCTGCTATACTCGATTAGGGAACTCTGTAATACTCGATCAGGTGACTTTGTTATACACGATTAGTGGCCTTTCTTTTACTCTTTTAGATGCCTTTGTTATACTCGAATAGGAGCCTTTGTTAAACTCGATCAAAGGCCTTTGTTATTCTCGATTTGAGGACTTTGTTAAACTCGATGAGGAGACTTTGTTATACTCGATGAGGGGAGTTTGTTATACTCGCTCAGGGGACTTTGTTTTACTCGATCAGGGGGCTTTGTTATACTCAATCAGGGGACTTTGTTATACTCGTTCAGGGGCCTTTGTTATACTCGTTCAGACGCCTTTGTTATATTCGACCAGGGGCCTTTGTTATACTCGACCAGGGGACTTTGTTATACTCGATGAGGGGCCTTTGTTAAACTCGATCAGGGGCCATTGTTATACTCAATCAGGGGACTTTTTTTTACTCGATCAGGGGACTTTGTTATACTCGATCAGGGGGCTTTGTTTTACTCGATGAGGAAACTTTGTTATACTCGATCAGTACCCTTTATTATAATCGTGCAGGGGACTTTGTTACACTCGATCAGGGGCCTTTGTTATACTCGATCAGGGGACATTGTTATACTCGATGAGGGGGCTTTGTTATACACGATCAAAGGGCTTTGTTATTCTTGATCAGGGGCCTTTGTTATAATCGTTCAAGGGACTTTGTTATTCTCGATCAGGGGACTTTCTTATACTCGACCAGGGGAGTTTGTTATACTTGACCAGGTCACTTTGATATACTCTATGAGGGGCCTTTGTTAAACTCGATCAGGGGCCTTTATTATACTTGATCAGGGGACTTTGTTAAACTCTATCAGGGGACTTTGTTATACTCGATTAGGGAACTTTGTTATACTCGATCAGGGAACTTTGTTATACTCGAAGAGGGGACTTTGTTATACTCGATCACCGGACTTTATTATACTCGATCAGGGGACTTTGTTATACTCAACCAGGGGAGTTTGTTATACTCGACCAGAGGCCTTTGTTAAACTCGATCAGGGGACTTTGTTATACTCAACCAGGGGAGTTTGTTATACTTGACCAGGTCACTTTGATATACTCTATGAGGGGCCTTTGTTAAACTCGATCAGGGGCCTTTATTATACTTGATCAGGGGACTTTGTTAAACTCTATCAGGGGACTTTGTTATACTCGATTAGGGAACTTTGTTATACTCGATCAGGGAACTTTGTTATACTCGAAGAGGGGACTTTGTTATACTCGATCACCGGACTTTATTATACTCGATCAGGGGACTTTGTTGTTATTCTCGATTAGGGCCATTTTTATACTCGATCAAGGGACTTTGTTATATACTCGAATAGGGGACTTTGTTATAATCGTTCCAGGCGACTTTGTTATACTCGTGAGGGACTTTGTTATACTCGATCCAGGGACTTTGTTATACTACGACCAGGAGTTTGCTATACTTCGATCAGGGGACTTTGTTTTTACTCGATCAGGTGACTGTTATACTCGATCAGGGGACTTTGTTATACTCGATCAGTGGCCTTTGTTATACTCCTTTAGAGGCCTTTGTTATACTCGAACAAGGGCCTTTGTTAAACTCGATCAAAGGCCTTTGTTATTCTCGATTAGAGGACTTTGTTAAACTCGATGAGGAGACTTTGTTATACTCGATCAGGGGAGTTCTTTATACTCGATCAGGGGCCTTTGTTATACTCAATCAGGGGACTTTGTTTTACTCGATCAGGGACTTTGTTATACTCGATCAGGGGGCTTTGTTTTACTCGATCAGGAAACTTTGTTATACTCGATCAGTAGCCTTTGTTATAATCGTGTAGGGGACTTTGTTACACTCGATCAGGGGCCTTTGTTATACTTGATCAGGGGGCTTTGTTATACTCGATCAGGGGACTTTGTTTTTCTCGATCAGGGGGACTTTGTTATACCCCATCAGGGGGCTTTGTTATACTCGATCAGGGGACTTTGTCATACTCGATCAGGGGGCTTTGTTTTACTCGATTAGGAAACTTTGTTATACTCGATCAGTAGCCTCTGTTATAATCGTGCAGAGGACTTTATTTTTTACTCGATCGGGGTTTTGTTCTCCTCTGATGAGGCCTTTGTTATATCTCGGTCGGGCCCCTTGTTATACCCGATCAGGGGACTTTGTTATATACTCGATCAGGGGACTTTGTTATATACTCGAAGAAGGGCCTTTGTTATACTCGATTAGGGGGCCTTGTTATACCCACGATCAGGGGACTTTGTTATACTCGATCAGGGACTTTGTTATACTCGATCAGGAGACTCTGTAATACTCGATCAGGGGACTTTGTTGTTATATACTCGATGAGGGCCATTATAATCGATCAGGAGACTTTGTTATACTCGATCAGAGGACTTTGTTATACTCGATCATTGGACTTTGTTATACTCGATGAGGGGCCTTTGTTATACTCGATGAGGGGACTCAGTTATACTCGATGAGGGGACTCTGTAATACTCGATCAGGGGACTTTGTCATACTCTATCAGTGGCCTTTGTTATACTCTTTTAGAGGCCTTTCTTATACTCGAACAGGGGCCTTTGTTAAACTCTTCAAAGGCCTTTGTTATTCTCGATTAGAGGACTTTGTTAATCTCGATGAGAAGACTTTGTTATACTCAATCAGGGGACTTTATTTTTCCTCGATCAGGGGGCTTTGTTATACTCGATCAGGGGACTTTGTTATACTCGATCAGGAGCCTTTCTTATACTCGATCAAGGGCCTTTGTTATACTCGATCAGGCGCCTTTGTTATACTCGACCAGGGGTCTTTGTTAAACTCGATGAGGAGACTTTGTTATACTCGATCAGGGGAGTTTGTTATACTCGATCAGGGACTTTGTTATTCTCGATTAGAGGACTTTTGTTAAACTCGATGAGAGACTTTGTTATACTCGATCTAGAGAGTTTTGTTGCTCTCAATCAAGACTTTTCTTTACTCGATCTGAGGCTTTTGTTAAACTCGATCAGGAGCCTTTGTTATACTCAATCAGGGGACTTTGTTAGACATGATCAGGGGACTTTGTTACACTCGATCAGGGGCCTTTGTTATACTTGATCAGGGGGCTTTGTTATATTCGATCAGTGGCCTTTGTTATACTCGACCTGGGGACTTTGTTATACTCGATCAGGGGCTTTTGTTAAACTCGATCAGGAGCCTTTGTTATACTCAATCAGGGGACTTTGTTATACTTGATCAGGGGACTTTGTTATACTCGATCAGGGGGCTTTGTTTTACTTGATGAGGAAACTTTGTTATTCTCGATGAGGGGTCTTTGTTATAATCGTTCAGGGGACTTTGTTATACTCGATTAGGGGCTCTGTAATACTCGATCAGAGGACTTTGTTATACTCGACCAGTGGCCTTTGTTATACTCCTTTTGAGGCCTTTCTTATACTCGAACAGGGACCTTTGTTAAACTCGATCAAAGGGCTTTGTTATTCTCGATTTGCGGACTTTGTTAAACTCGATGAGGAGACTTTGTTATACTCGATGAGGGGAGTTTGTTATACTCGATCAGGGGACATTGTTTTACTCGATCGGGGGCTTTGTTATACTCGATCAGGGGACTTTGTTATACTCGATCAGGGGCCTTTTTTATACTCGATCCGGGGACTTTGTTATACTCGATCAGGGGCCTTTGTTATACTTGATGAGGGGGTTTTGTTATACTCGATCAGGGGACTTTGTTATTCTCGATGAGGGGGACTTTGTTATACTCGATCCGGGGGCTTTGTTATACTCGATTAGGGAACTTTGTTATACTCGATCAGGGGCCTTTGTTATACTCGTTCAGGCGCCTTTGTTATATTCGATCAGGGGCCTTTGTTATACTCGGCCAGGAACTTTGTTATACTCGATCAGGGCCTTTAACTAAACTCGATCAGGGGCGGGCCTCTTATATACTCAATGAGGAGACTTTTGTTATATAAAGTCACTTTGCCTTCTCGATGAGGGACTTTATTATACTCGTTCAGGAGCGCTTTGTTATACTCATTCAGGGGACTTTTATTTATATTTGATAAGGGGACTTTGTTATATGGATCATAGGACTTTGTTATACTCGATGAGGCCTTTGTTATACTCGATGAGACTCTGTTATACTCGATGAGGGGACTCTGTAATACTCGAACAGGGGACTTTGTTATACTCGATCAGTGGCCTTTGTTATACTCTTTTAGAGGCCTTTGTTATACTCGAAGAAGGGCCTTTGTTAAACTCGATCAAAGGCCTTTGTTATTCTCGATTAGAGGACTTTTTTAAACTCGATGAGGAGACTTTGTTATACTCGATCAGGGGAGTTCTTTATACTCGATCAGGGGACTTTGTTTTACCCGATCAGGGGGCTTTTTTATACTCGATCAGGGGACTTTGTTATACTCGATCACGGGCCTTTGTTATACTCGATTAGGGGCCTTTGTTATACTCGATCAGGGGACTTTGTTATACTCGGCCAGGTGTCTTTGTTATACTCGATCAGGGGCCTTTGTTATACTTGATCAGGGGGTTTGTTATACTCGATCAGAGGACTTTGTTATTCTCGATCAGGGGGACTTTGTTATACCCCATCAGGGGGTTGTTATACTCGATCAGGGGACTTTGTTATACTCGATTAGGGAGCTTTGTTTTACTCGATCAGAAAACTTTGTTATACTCGATCAGTAGCCTCTGATATAATCGTGCAGGGGACTTAGTTACACTCGATCAGGGGACTTTGTTCTCCTCGATCAGGGGACTTTGTTATACTCGATCAGGGGACTTTGTTATATTCGATGAGGGGACTTTGTTATACTCGTTCATGGGACTTTGTTATACTCGATGAGGGGCCTTTGTTATACTCGATTAGGACTTTATTATACTCAATGAGGGGTTTGTATATCTACTCGATCAAGACTTATTTTCCTCGATCAGAACTGTTATGTATAGTCAGGGGACTTTGTTATATCGATGAGGGTTTGCTCTCGATCAAGAACATTTCTCGATCGAGGCTGTTATACTCTCGATCAGGGACTTTGTTATATGATGCGAGGGCCTTTGTTATAACGATCAGGGGCCTTTGTTGCCTCGATTAGGGACTTTGTTATATACTCGGCCAGGGTCTTTAATAGCAATCAGGGCCTTTGTTATAGCAGTCAAGGGGCATTATTATTTCTTCCAGTCAGGGGACTTTGTTGGCCTAACGATTAGGGGACTTTATTAAGCTCGATGAGAGACTTTGTTATACTCGATCAGGGGTTTGTTATACTGGATCAGGGGACTTTGTTTTACTCGATCAGGGGGCTTTGTTATACTCGATCCGGGGACTTGTTATATTCGATGAGGGGACTTTATTATACTCGACCATGGGACTTTGTTATCCTCGATGAGGGGCTTTTGTTATACCCGATCAGGGGACTTTGTTATACTCGATCTGGGGACTTTGTTATACTCGATCAGGGGACTCTGTAATACTCGATCAGGGGACTTTGTTATACTCGATCAGGGGCCTTTGTTATACTCGATCACGGGACTTTGTTACATTCGATAAGGGGACTTTGTTATACTGGATCATGGGACTTTATTATACTCGATCAGTGGCCTTTGTTATACTCTTTTAGAGGCCTTTGTTATACTCGATCAAAGGCCTTTGTTATTCTCGATGTGAGGACTTCCATTGTACTTCAATTTAGGGGGTGAACTGGCTAAATTGAAAATCGAGTAATTTGGTAGCAATTTATTGTAGTCTTTAAGCATGCAAAACAATATTCTGGCATAAATTTTTTTTTATAATAAATCCTACCTACATCAAATGGATTTTTAAATGTACATATTTGTGAATTTATAACATAACCAGCGTTTGCACACATGTTACTGTTTCAAGTTTCAAATTATTATATTTTATTATCCGTAGTCTATTTGAAAGTAACTAATGCCTTCATACTCTCTTTGCTTTGGTTTCTTGTCATCAGTAGTCTGCTTGCTATTTGTGCTTTGATGTAACCTTCTCGCCTCTCGTGGCTGTAAACATGGCCCGCTGCTTCTGTGACCATTTTCACACATCTCTCCACACTTTGAGTGTGGGAAGGCCACTTCGGCACCTGCATTGGAGTCTCTTTAAGGTTTCTCAATTCTTGCTAGTTAGACTTGTTGTCAATGGTGGCTCTAAGACTTCCAAACTCAAGTCAACCAATTCTGACAATTTGGTGGCATTGACGTTTATTGGGGGAACTTTTCTTGAATGAAACGAACAGTCTCCCAACTGGTCGTCATCTATTAGCGTTCCTCTAATCTTTAGAATGACTTCTACAGCCTCGGTTCGGAGATTGGTACATTGACTGCAAAGCATTGCTTGCAAAACTACTTCTGATCGAGCATACCAAGCGGACCTTCTTGCCACAGGTAACACGATGTCCCTCACTACCTTCCTCTGTGTTCTTACTAGCTGCAATTGAAACAAGGTGATTGGGCCCATCCACCCACATAGGATTAAGTTTCACACTAAACCACTGGGGAAGATAAACTCCAATAATAAATTCAACAATTAACCTCAAATTCTTCAGCACTTTGCCCTTCAATTCGTGTTTGACAATCCAAATCCTGCAGAAACGAAGAGCTGTAGTTAACCAACGGCTGTGACTGACAGGTCCAATCTCCAAGAGAGCCAATGACTGAGGCACTTCTCCTGATCTTATTGCTTGGGCAATACGATAAGCATAGGATTGATCTGTGCTGAGATCTTTGATGACTCCTTCAGACAACGCCGGAAGGGGAGGGCCAACTTCGACCTTTGGAAAGGTTGTATTTATTTCTAGTTGTATTGCTTCATCCAGCATGATGCCAAGGGGACCTGACCACTTGTTGTTGCTCTTTGTAGGACCATCAAGTTCCTGGATGAGATGACGAAGAGGTAGCTCGCCTGTATGTAAATCACATACAATCCAAACAAGTCTTCTTCCTAGTTTTTCTCTAAATGCGTCATTACACCCCCCTGCCATCCGGTGTTCACTGCAGTTGAATCTCCACCAACAGCCTGCAGTGAACTGCCAAGTCCTCTCTCCTGAACCCAACATAAAATATGATCAGCAATGACCTCTGCATGTTTCTTCCCTTCTACTTCAGTTTTGGGAGCAAAGTGAAACAAAAACCGACCACCAGGCTCAGAACAGACAGAGTAGTGTTCTTCTTTGATGAGACCTGGAAACTTTCTGTTCACTCCCTCTACTTCTAGCAAAACTTTTATGTCATCTATTCTTCCATCAAACAAAAGACAGGAGAGCCCTCCCTCGCTTAAATCTTTTTCATGCTGATCAGATATTTCCTTCATTATTTTTTCTTGTGCTCTTCTAATTTTATTATGATCTATCACCAAAGATACATCCTCTCGGCTGATGAGGCCTGCATCTATCCAAGCAGCAGTTGCAATTTCTGCAGCCTCACGAAGTCCAGCATGGTGGCGAATACTAGCTAAAGCAATGTTTGAAATATTTCTTGTGTTGTATTTCATTTTCTTTGGTAAAGGTTCAGATGGCTCTTTGGAACTATCATCTGATGTTGCTTCCTGTTCATCAGAAGAACTATCAAAGAAGTGATAAACATCTTGACACAGCTCTTCCTCTCTTTGGGTGGCTTCTTCACTCTTCATTTTCTTCTTTTGTTCCCTCTCTCGGATTTGTTCTCTCTTCTTGGCATTAGCAATCTGCTTCTTTGTTTCTGAATAATCTATTGAACCCATTTGCATACTTCCTTGGCCTTCTGCCTTTGTCCTCTGTGCCTTTATAAATTCAAGCTCTAAAACAGGGATCTTCTTTTCACGAGGACAACCACAATCAATGTGGGAATTATTTTCTCTCTTTCCTGAGTGAGAACAGTTGGATTCAGAACATAATTGTATAGAGCACTTGCAGGTCAAAATGTCAAACAGAGTATCAAGTGTGTGCAGAAATTCATTTTTCCTGGCCAAGTTTCCTTTACCAAGTGATGTTTCAACTGCTTTGTGCCATAATTTCGTTAGTTTTAGCTCAATGGTTCGACACTGATTAATCACAGGTGGTTTGAATAGTGCATTAGCTTTTGTCCATTGATGCAGAAGAGGGACTATCATGTCATTTATGAGTTCTTTATCTGTATAGTTCCTTCTGTCCTTTGCATTTTTTTCTCGAAGGAGTAACCCTAATCTTAGCATGTCTCTCACTATTGGAAGTTCTGATACAGGAAGCTCCTTCCCTTTACCAACTAGCAGGCTCAAGTGGGTTGACAACTGACTTCTTGTCTTCAATTTGACATCTTCACACTATCTGACAAATAGAAAAATATTTCAATGTTTCATAATTCAATTGTTGTTTCAAAAAATATCAATTTGTTTATCAAAAATGCTGTAACAGAAATAACATAATAATTTCTTAGAACATAATGTTTTATACAATGATATAAGTAACTGCGACAATCAATATGCCCTACTTACAATAATTAAAATGTAGAATTCGTCTGGTAGAGTAGGTGCAAGTGCAATGAGAGCAAACCACCGTCTGATATCTAGAAGGAGAGTGAGCCGGGCGCCTTATCCTCACGCTTGGTACAAGTCAAAACAAGAATTAAACTGTCACACACGGAGAGCCTGTTCATGTTCA
>NW_024712341.1:0-8015 GCF_018991925.1 Homarus americanus
CGGGGCACCCCTTCAGTACCAAGACCCGGGGTGTGAGGGCCAGGCACCCCTTCAGTGAAATCACCGGGGGTGTGAGAGCTGGGCACCCCTTCATTGACATATCCCGGGATGAGGGCCGGGCACCCCTTCAATGACATGACCCGGGGTTTGAGGGCAGGACACCCTTTCAGTGACATGACCCGGGTTGTGAGGTTCGGGCACACCTCCAGCACCATGACCCGGGTGTGTGAAGTTCGGGCACACCTTCAGTGCCATGACCCGGGGTGTGAGTGCCAGGCACCCATACAGAGCTTTGAAAAAGGGTGTGTGGTCCGGGCACCCCTTCACTTGACCCGGGGTGTCAGGGCCGGGCCCCCCTCCAGCACCATGACCCGGGGTGTGAGCGCCGGGCACCCCATAAGTGACATGATCCGGGGCGTGGGGGCAGGGCACCCCTACAGTGTTATGAACAGGGGTGTGAGGGACGGGCACCTCTGCACATGACCCGGGGTGTAAGGGCCAGGCACCCCATTAGCACCATGACCCGGGGTGTGAGGGCGGGGCACCCCTTCAGTACCATGACCCGGGGTGTGAGGGCCAGGCACCCCTTCAGTGAAATCACCGGAGGTGTGAGAGCTGGGCACCCCTTAATTGACATGACCCGGGATGAGGGCCGGGCACCCTTTCAGTGACATAACCCGGGGTGTGAGGTTCGGGCACACCTCCAGCACCATGACCCTGGGTGTGAGGTTCGGGCACACCTTCAGTGCCATAACCCGGGGTGTGAGGGCCCTGCACCCCTTCAGCACCATGATCCAGGGTGTAAGGGGCCGCCTGATTTGTAAAAGCAAGATGAACTGGGTGTGAGGCTGGGCACCCCAACAGCACACTATAACCTGTGTGAGGTTCGGGCACCCCCCAGCACTCATGACCTGGGGTGTGAGGAGCCTGGCACACTTAATGACATGACCTGGGGTGAGGGCTGGCACCCTTAGTGACATGACCTGGGGGTGTGGAGGGCTGGCACCTCACAGACACCATGACCCGGGGTTTGAGGGTCGGGGACCTTTTCAGTGCCATGAATCGGGGTGTGAAAGCCGAGCATCCCTTCAGCACCATGACCCGAGGTGTGAGGGCCAGGCACCCCTGCAGTGCCATGACCCTGGGTGTGAGGGACGGGCACCCCTCCACCACCATGACCCGGGGTGTGAGGGCCGGGAACCGTTTCAAACCCATGACCAGTGGTGTGAGGGCTGGGCACCCCTTTAGGTCCATGACCTGGGGTGTGAGGGCCGTGCACCCCTTCAGTGCCATGACCCGGGGTGTGAGGGCCGGGCACCCCTTCAGTGTCATGAATCGGGGTGTGAGGGCCCGGAACCCTTTCAGTGCCATGAAACTGGGTGTGAGGTCCGGGCACCCCTACAGTGCTGCGAACTGGGGTGTGAGGGCCGGGCACCCCTTCACATGACCCCGGGTGTGAGGGTCCGGCACCACTTCAGTGAAATGAATCCGGGTGTGAGGGCCGGGCACCCCTTCAGAACCATTACCCAGAGTGATAGGGCCGGGCTCGATTTCAGTGCCAAGAATCGGGGTGTGAGGGTCAGGAACCCCATCAGCACCATGACCCTGGGTGTGATGGCAGGGAACCACTTCAACCCCATGACCCGGGGTGTGAGGGCACCAGCACCATGACCTGAGGTGAGAAGGGCACCTTCAGCCAGAATCAAAGTCACCCTTCAGTGCCATGACCCGGGGTGTGAGGGCCGGGCACCCCTTCAGTGACATGAACCGGGGTGTGAGGGCCGGGCACCCCTCTAGCACCATGACCCGGGGTGTAAGGGCCGGGAACCGCTTCAACCCCATGATCCGGGGTGTGAGGGCCGGGCACCCTTTTAGGTCCATGACCCGGGGTGTGACGGCCGTGCACCCTTTAAGTGCCATGACCTGGGGTGTGAGGGCCGGGGACCCTTTCAGTGCCATGAATCGGGGTGTGAAAGCCGGGTACCCCTTCAGCACCATGACCCGGGGTGTGAGGGCCAGGCACCCCTTCAGTGCCGTGACCCGGGGTGTGAGGGCCGGGCACCACTTCAGTGACATTTACCCGGGGTGTGAGGGCCGGGCACCCCTCCAGCACGATGACCCGGGGTGTGAGGGCCGGGAACCGCGTCAACCCCATGATCCGTGGTGTGAGGGCCGGGCACCCGTTTAGGTCCATGACCCGGGGTGTGAGGGCCGTGCACCCTTTCAGTGCCATGACCCGGGGTGTGAGGGCCGGGCACCCTTTCAGTGTCATGAAACGGGGTGTGAGGGCCGGGCCCCCTTTCAGTGCGATGAAACGGGGTGTGAAGGCCGGGCACCCCTACAGTGCCATGAACCAGGGTGTGAGGGCCGGTCACCCCTTCAGTGTCATGAATAATGGTGTGAGGGCCGGGCACCTCTTCAGTGACATGACCCGGGGCGTCAGGGCCGGGCAACCCTTCAGTGCCATCAGCCGGGATGTGAGGGCCGGGCACCCCTTTAGTGCCATGAAACGGGGTGTGAGGGCCGGGCACCCCTACAGAGCTATGAACCAGAGTGTGAGGGCCGGGCACCCCTTCACATGACACGGGGTGTGAGGGCCGGGCACCTTTTCAGTGCCATGACCCGGGGTATGAGGGCTGGGCACGCCTTCAGAGCTATAACCCTGGGTGTGAGGGCCGGGCATTTTTTCAGTGATATGACCCTGGGTGTGAGGGACGGGCACCCCTTCAATGATATGACCCGGGGCGTGAGGGCCGGGCACTCGTTTAGCTCTATGACCACGGGTGTGAGGAACGGGCATACCTTCAGTGCCATGACCCGGGATGTGAGGGCCGGTCACTCGTTCAGTGCCATGACCCGGGGTGTGAGGGCCGGTCCCTCCTTCAGTGCCATGACCCGGGGGGTGAGGGCCGGGCACTCGTTTAGCTCTATGACCAGAGGTGTGAGGGCCGGGCATACCTTCAGTGCCATGGCCAGGGGTGTGACGGCCGGGCACCGCTTCAGTGACATGAACCGGGGTGTGAGGGCCGGGCACCCCTTCAGCACCGTACCGAGAGTGTTAGGGCCGGGCTCGATTTCAGTGCCAAGAATCGTGGTGTGAGGGCCGGGCACCCCATCAGCACCATGACCCGGGGTGTGATGGCCGGGAACCGCTTCAACCCTATGACCCGGGGTGTGAGGGCCGGGCACCCCTCAGGCACTATGACCCGAGGTATGAGGGCCGGGCTCCCCTTCAGTGCCATGAATCGGGGTGTGAAAGCCGGGAACCCCTTCAGCACCATGACCCGGGGTGTGAGCGCTGGGCACCCCATAAGTGACATGAGCCGGGGTGTGGGGGCAGGGCACCCCTACAGTATTATGAACCGGGGTGTGAGGGCCGGGCACCTCTTCATATGACCCGGGGTGTAAGGGCCAGGCACCCCATTAGCACCATGACCCGGGGTGTGAGGGCGGGGCACCCCTTCAGTACCATGACCGGGGTGTGAGGGCCGTGCACCCTTTAAGTGCCATGACCCGGGGTGTGAGGGCCGGGGACCCTTTCAGTGTCATGACCCGGGGTGTGAGGGCCGGGCACCCCTCCAGCACAATGAACCGGGGTGTGAGGGCCGGGAACCCCTTCAGTGTCATGACCCGGGGTGTGAGGGCCGGGCACCCCTCCAGCACCATGACCCGGGGTGTGAGGGCCGGGAACCCCTTCAGTGCCATGGCCCGGGGTGTGAGGGCCGGGCACCCCTTCAATGACATGACCCGGGGTTTGAGGGCCGGACACCCTTTCAGTGACATGACCCGGGGTGTGAGGTTCGGGCACACCTCCAGCACCATGACCCGGGGTGTGAGGTTCGGGCACACCTTCAGTGCCATGACCCGGGGTGTGAGGGCCGGGCACCCTTTCAGCACCATGATCCAGGGTGTTAGGGCCGGGCTCGATTTCAGTGCCAAGAACCGGGTTGTGAGGGCCGGGCACCCCATCAGCACCATAACCCGGGGTGTGAGGTTCGGGCACACCTTCAATGACATGACCCGAGGTGTGAGGTTCGGGCACACCTCCAGCACCATGACCCGGGCTGTGAGGTTCGGGCACACCTTCAATGACATGACCCGGGGTGTGAGGGCCGGGCACCCCTTTAGTGACATGACCCGGGGTGTGAGCGCCGGGCACCCCTCAGACACCATGACCCGGGTTTTGAGGGTCGGGGACCTTTTCAGTGCCATGAATCGGGGTGTGAAAGCCGAGCATCCCTTCAGCACCATGACCCGGGGTGTGAGGGCCAGGCACCCCTGCAGTGCCATGACCCTGGGTGTGAGGGACGGGCACCCCTCCACCACCATGACCCGGGGTGTGAGGGCCGGGAACCGTTTCAACCCCATGACCCGTGGTGTGAGGGCTGGGCACCCCTTTAGGTCCATGACCTGGGGTGTGAGGGCCGTGCACCCCTTCAGTGCCATGACCCGGGGTGTGAGGGCCGGGCACCTTTTCAGTGTCATGAACCGGGGTGTGAGGGCCCGGCACCCTTTCAGTGCCATGAAACGGGGTGTGAGGTCCGGGCACCCCTACAGTGCTGCGAACTGGGGTGTGAGGGCCGGGCACCCCTTCACATGACCCAGGGTGTGAGGGTCCGGCACCACTTCAGTGAAATGAAACGGGGTGTGAGGGCCGGGCACCCCTTCAGCACCATTACCCAGAGTGTTATGGCCGGGCTTGATTTCAGTGCCAAGAATCGGGGTGAGAGGGCCGGGAACCCCATCAGCACCATGACGCGGGGTGTGATGGCAGGGAACCACTTTAACCCCATGACCCGGGGTGTGAGCCAGGGGCACCCTTAACACCATGATCCCAGGGTGTTGAGGCCGAGCTCAATTCCAGTGGGGCAGGGTGCTTGAGGCCAGGCACCCCATCAGCACCGCAACCAGGGGTGTGATGTTCAGGCACCTTCATGTGCAGGCCGGGGTGTGAGTTCGGGCACACCTCCAGTACCATGACCCAGGCTGTGAGGTTCAGGCACCTTCAGCAAGCATGACCAGAGGGTGTGAGGGCCGGGCACCCCTTTAGTGACATGACCCGGGGTGTGAGGGACGGGAACCCCTCAGACACCATGACCTGGGGTTTGAGGGCCGGGACCCTTTCAGTGCCATGAATCGGGGTGTGAAGCCGGGCATCCCTTCAGCACCATGACCCGGGGTGTGAGGGCCAGGCACCCCTGCAGTGCCATGACCCGGGGTGTGAGGGACGGGCACCCCTCCAGCACCATGATCCGTGGTGTGAGGGCTGGGCACCCCTTCAGGTCTATGACCGGGGGTGTGAGGGCCGTGCATCCTTTAAGTGCCATGACCCGGGATGTGAGGGCCGGGGACCCCTTCCCAGTGTCATGGGCAGGGGTGTGAGGGCCGGCACCGCTGTGCATGAAACAGGTTTGTGAGGTCAGGCACCTCAGTGCTGCAGACTGGGGTGTGGTGAGCACCCCTTCACATGACCCGGGGTGTGAGGGTCCGGCAGCACTTCAGTGAAATAAATCGGGGTGTGAGTGCCGGGCACCCCTTCAGCACTATTACCCAGAGTGTTATGGCCGGGCTCGATTTCAGTGCCAAGAATCGGGGTGTGAGGGCCGGGAACCCCATCAGCACCATGACCCGGGGTGTGATGGCAGGGAACCGCTTCAACCCCATGACCCGGGGTGTGAGGGCCGGGCACCCCTTCAGTACCAGGAATCGGGGTGTGAAAGCCGGGAACCCCTTCAGCACCATGACCCGGGGTGTGAGGGCCAGGCACCCCTTCAGTGCCATGACCCGGGGTGTGAGGGCCGGGCACCCCTTCAGTGACATGAACCGGGGTGTGAGGGCCGGGCACCCCTCCAACACCCTGACCCGGGGTGTAAGGGCAGGGAACCGCTTCAACCCCATGATCCGTGGTGTGAGGGCCGGACACCCCTTTAGGTCCATGACCCGGGGTGTGAGGGCCGTGCACCCTTTAAGTGCCATGAAACGGGGTGTGAGGGTCGGGCACCCTTTCAGTGCGATGAAACGGGGTGTGAAGGCCGGGCACCCCTACAGTGCTGTGAACCTGGGTGTGAGGGCCGTGCACCCCTTCAGTGCCATGAATAGGGGTGTGAGGGCCGGGCACCCCTTCAGTGACATGACCCGGGGCGTCAGGGCCGGAGCATTGCCAGGTCCCGCGGCCAGGGTGTGAGGGCCGCCACCTTAGGTCCATGACCCGGGGTGTGAGGCCGTGGACCCTTCAGTGACGCGGCCAGGGGTGTGAGGGCCAGGCACCCCTTTAGTGACGCAGCCCGGGTGCTTGAGCCGGGCACCCCTCCAGCACCATGACCCGGAGTGTGAGGGCCGGGCACCCCTTCAGTGTCATGAACCGGGGTGTGAGGGCCGGGCACCCTTTCAGTGACATGAACCGCGGTGTGAAGGCCGGGCTCCCCTACAGTGCTATGAACCGGGGTGTGAGGGCCGGTCACCCCTTCAGTGCCATGAATAGGGGTGTGAGGGCCGGGCACCCCTTCAGTGACATGACCCTGGGGGTCAGAGCCGGGCAACCCTTCAGTGCCATGAGCCGGGATGTGAGGGCCGGGCACCCCTTTAGTGCCATGAAACGGGGTGTGAGGGCCGGGCACCCCTACAGAGCTATGAACCAGAGTGTGAGGGCCGGGCACCCCTTCACATGACACGGGGTGTGAGGGCCGGGCACCTTTTCAGTGCCATGACCCGGGGTATGATAGCCGGGCACGCCTTCAGAGATATGACCCGGGGTGTGAGGGCCGGGCATTTTTTCAGTGATATGACCCGGGGTGTAAGGGCCGAGCACCCCTTCAATGATATGACCCGGGGGGTGAGGCCGGGCACTGCTTCTGATGCCATGACCGGGGTGTGAGACCAGTCCCTCCTTCAGTGCCGCTGGCCAGGGGTGTGATGGCCGGGCACTCGTTTAGCTCTATGACCAGGGGTGTGAAGGCCGGGCATACCTTCAGTGCCATTACCAGGGGTGTGAGGGCCGGTCACTCCTTCAGTGCCATGACCCGGGGTGTGAGGGCCGGTCCCTCCTTCAGTGCCATGACCCGGGGGGTGAGGGCCGGGCACTCGTTTAGCTCTATGACCAGCGGTGTGAGGGCCGGGCATATCTTCAGTGCCATGGCCAGGGGTGTGACGGCCGGGCACCGCTTCGGTGCCATGACCCGGGGTGTGAGGGCCGGGAACCCCTTCAGTGACATGACCCAGGGCGTCAGGGCCGGACACCCCTTCAGTGCCATGAGCCTGGGTGTGAGGGACGGGCACCCCTTAAGTGCCATGAAACGGGGTGGGAGGCCCAGGCATCCCGACAGAGCTATGAACTGGGGTGTGAGGGCCGAGCACCTAATCAGTGCCATGACCCGGGGTGTGAGGGCCGGGCACCCTTTCAGTGCCATGAATCGGGGTGTGATGGCCGGGCACCCCTTCAGCTCCATGACCCGTGGTGTGAGGACCGGGAACCGCTTCAACCCCATGACCCAGGGTGTGAGGTCCAGGCACCCCATTAGGTCCATGACCCGGGGTGGGAGGGCCATGCACCATTTCAGTGACATGACCCGGGGTGTGAGGGCCGGGCACCCCTTTAGTGACATGACCCAGGGTATGAGGGGCGGTGCACCCCTCCAGCACTACAGACCTGGGGTGAGGGGCACCCCTTCAGTGCCATGAACAGGGGTGTGTTAGGCTGGGCACCGCTTTAGTGACATGACCCGGGGTGTGAGGGCCGGGAACCCCTTCAGTGTCGTGAACCGGGGTGTGACGGCCGGGCACCCCTTCAGTGCCATGAACAGGGGTGTGAGGGCCGGGCACCCCTTTAGTGACTTGACCCGGGGTGTGAGGGCCGGGCACCCCTTCAGGACCATGACCCGGGGTGTGAAGACCGGGCCCCTTTTCAGTGCCATGACCCCGGGTGTGAGGGCCGGGCTCCCCTTCAATGCCATGAATCGGTGTGTGATGGCTGGGCACCCCTTCAGTGCCATGACCCGGGGTGTGAGGGCCGGGCACCC
>NW_024712342.1:0-34761 GCF_018991925.1 Homarus americanus
TAGAAGTCACGGGTATTGCTCTGGGTTGTACCTGGGAGTGTCAGAGGTGTACCTGGAGTGTCTGGAGGTGTACCTGGGAGTGTCTGAGGTACCTGGGAGTGTCAGGTTTTACCTGGGAGTGTCAGGGGTGTACCTGGGAGTGTCTGAGGTGTACCTGGAGGCTCAGAGGAGTACCTGGGAATGTCAGAGGTGTATCTGGGAGTGTCTGGGTGTACCTGGGAGTGTCAGAGGTGTACCTGGGAGTGCTGGGAGGTACCTGGGAGTGTCAGGGGAGTACCTGGGAGTGTCAGAGGTGTACCTGGGAGTGTCAGGAGGTGTACTGAGTGTCTGAGGTACCTGGGAGTGTCAGGGGAGAACCAGGGAGTGTAAGAGGTGACCTGGGAGGTCAGAGGTGTACCTGGAAGTGTCGGATACCTGGGAGTTTCAGAGGTGTACCTGGGAGTGTCAGAGGTGTACCAGGGAGGTCAGTGAGTACCTAGGAGTGTCAGGAGGTGTACCTGGGACTATCGGAGGTGTACCTGGGAGTATCGGAGGTGTACCTGGGAGTGTCAGAGGTGTACCTGGGAGTATGAGATGTGTATCTGGGAGTGTCAGAGGTGTACCTGGGAGTGTCAGATGTGTATCTGGGAGTGTCTGGGGTGTACCTGGGAGTGTCTGAGGTGTACCTGGGAGTGTCAGGGCGAACCAGGGAGTGTAAGAGGTGTACCTGGGAGTGTCGGAGGTGTACCTGGGAGTGTCGGGGGTGTACCTGGGAATGTCAGAGGTGTACCTGGGAGTGTCAGAGGTATACCAGGAGTCAGGAGTGGCACCTGGGAGTGTCAGAGGTGTACCTGGGACTATCGGAGGTGTACCTGGGAGTATCGGAGGTGTACCTGGGAGTGTCAGGGGTGTACCTGGGAGTATCAGAGGTGTATCTGGGAGTGTCAGAGGTGTACCTGGGAGTGTCTGAGGAGTACCTGGGAGTGTCAGAGGTGTACCTGGGAGGTCAGAGAAGTACCTGGGAGGGTGGGTGGTGTACCTGGGAGTCTGGGGTGTACCTGGAGTATCAGAGGTGTACTTGGGAGTGTCAGAGGTGTACCTGGGAGTGTCAGGGGTGTACCTGGGAGGTTGAGGTGTACCTGGGAGTGTCAGGTTAGAGTGTCTGAGGTGTACCTGGGAGTGTCAGAGGAGTACCTGGAATGTCAGAGGTGTGTCTGGGAGTGTCTGGGGTGTACCTGGGAGCAAGGAGGTGTACCTGGGAGGCTGGGAGGCACCTGGGAGTGTCAGGGTGTACCTGGGAGTGTCTGAGGTGTACCTGGGAGTGTCAGGGTGTACCTGGGAGTGTCAGAGGTGTACCTGGGAGTGTTGTAGTACCTGGGAGTATCAGAGGTGTACCTGGGAGTGTCAGTGAGTACCTGGAAGAGTCAGAGGTGTACCTGGGAGTGTCAGAGGTGTACCTGGGAATGTGTGAGGTGTACCAGGGAGTGGCGAGGTGTACCTGGAAGTGTCAGAGGTGTACCTGGGAGTGTCGGAGGTGTACCAGGAGGTCAGAGGTGTATCAGGGAGTGTCAGTGGAGTACCTGGGAGTGTCAGAGGTGTACCTGGGAGTATGAGATGTGTATCTGGGAGTGTCAGAGGTGTACCTGGGAGTGTCTGGGGTGTACCTCGGGGTGTCAGAGGTGTACTTGGGAGTGTTAGGGGTGTACCTGGGAGTGTCAGGGATATACCTGGAAGTGTCAGAGGTGTACCTGGGAGTGTCAGATGTGTACCTGGGAGTGTCGGAGGTGTACCTGGGAGTGTCAGAGGTGTACCTGGGAGCGTCAGAGGTGTATCAGGGAGTGTCAGTGGAGTACCTGGGAGTGTCAGAGGTGTACCTGGGACTATCGGAGGTGTACCTGGGAGTATCGGAGGTGTACCTGGGAGTGTCAGAGGTGTACCTGGGAGTATCAAAGGTGTATCTGGGAGTGTCAGGGTACCTGGGAGGTCAGTGTAACGGAGGTGTAACTGGGAGTGTCAGGAGGCATACCTGGGAGCATCAGAGGTGTACCTGGGAGTGTCAGAGGTTTACCTGGAGTGTCAGGATGTGTACCTGGGAGTGCCTGGGGTGTACCTGGTGTGTCTGAGGTGTACCTGGGAGGTCAGAGAGTACCTGGGAGTGTCAGAGATGATCTGGGAGTGTCGTTGTACCTGGGAGTGTCAGAGGTGTACCTGGGAGTGTCTGAGGTACCTGGGAGTGTCTGAGGTGTACCTGGGAGTGCTGTGGGTTTACCTGGGAGTGCTTGGGGTGTACCTGGGAGGTCTGAGGTGTACCTGGGAGGGTCAGAGGAGCACCTGGGAATGTCAGAGGTGTATCTGGGAGTGTCTGGGGTGTACCTGGGAGTGTCAGAGGTGTACCTGGGAGTGTCAGAGGTGTACCTGGGAGGTCAGAGGTGTACCTGGGAGTGTCAGAGGTGTACCTGGGAGGTCGGGAGGTGTACCTGGGAGTGTCTGAGGTGTACCTGGGAGGTCAGAGAAACTAGGAGTGTAAGAGGTGTACCTGGGAGGTCAGAGGTGTACCAAGTGTCGAGGTACCTGGGAGTTTCAGAGGTGTACCTGGGAGTGTCAGAGGTGCCCAGAGTGTCAGTGGAGTACCTAGGAGTGTCAGAGGTGTACCTGGGACTATCGGAGGTACCTGGGAGCACGGGAGGTACCTGGGAGTGTCAGAGGTGTACCTGGGAGTATGAGAGTGTGTATCTGGGAGTGTCAGAGGTGTACCTGGGAGTGTCAGATGTGTATCCTGGGAGGTCTGGGGGTGCACTGGGAGTGTCTGAGGTGTACCTGGGAGTGTCAGGGGCGAACCAGGAGGTGGCCTGGGAGTGCCGGAGGTGTACCTGGGAGTCGGGGTGTACCTGGGAATGTCAGAGGTACGCAGAGTGTCAGAGGTATACCAGGGAGTGCCGTGAGTACCTGGGAGTGTCAGAGGTGTACCTGGGACTATCGGAGGTGTACCTGGGAGTATCGGAGGTGTACCTGGGAGGTCGGGGTGTCCTGGGAGTATCAGAGGTGTATCTGGGAGTGCTGGGGCGGTGTACCTGGGAGTGTCTGAGGAGTACCTGGGAGTGTCAGAGGTACCTGGGAGTGTCAGAGAAGCACCTGGGAGTGTCAGGTGAGGTACCTGGCGTGTCTGGGTGTACCTCGGAGTATCAGAGGTGTACTTGGGAGGTCAGAGGTGTACCTGGGAGTGTCAGGGGTGTACCTGGGAGGTCAGAGGTGTACCTGGGAGTGTCTGGGTGTACCTAGGAGTGTCTGAGGTACCTGGGAGTGTCGGAGTACCTGAGTGTCAAAGGTGTACCTGGGAGCGTCAGAGGTGTATCAGGGAGTGTCATGGGAGCACGGGAGGTCAGAGGTGTACCTGGGACTATCGAGGTGTACCTGGGAGTAGTGGGAGGTGTACCTGGGAGTGCAGAGGTGTACCTGGGAGTTCAGAGGTGTATCTGGGAGTGTCAGGGGTAACCTGGGAGTGTCAGGGGTGTAACTGGGAGGTCGGAGGTGTAACTGGGAGTGTCAGAGGTATACCTGGGAGTATCAGAGGTGTCCTGGGAGGTCAGAGGTGTACCTGGGAGTGTCAGATGTACCTGGGAGTGTCTGGGGTGTACCTGGTGTGTCTGAGGTACCTGGGAGTGCAGAGCACCTGGGAGTGTCAGAGATGTATCTGGGAGTGTCTGGTTGTACCTGGGAGTGTCAGAGGTGTACCTGGGAGTGTCAGTACCTGGGAGGTCTGAGGTACCTGGGAGCCAGGTTTAACTGGGAGGTCAGGGGTGTACCTGGGAGTGTCTGGAGGTGTACCTGGGAGGGTCAGAGGAGTACCTGGGAAAGTCAGAGGTGTATCTGGGAGTGTCTGGTGTACCTGGGAGTGTCAGAGGGTGTACCTGGGAGTGTCAGGAGGTACCTGGGAGTGCTGGAGTGTACCTGGGAGTGTCAGGAGGTGTACCTGGGAGTGTCAGAGGTGTACCTGGGAGGTCAGAGGTGTACTGGGAGTGTCTGAGGTGTACCTGGGAGTGTCAGGGGACAACCAGGAGTGTAAGAGGTGTACCTGGGAGTGTCGAGTGTACCTGGAAGTGTCGGAGGTGTACCTGGGAGTTTCAGAGGTGTACCTGGGAGGCTGTGAGAGGTGTACCAGGGGAGGCTGTGAGTACCTAGGGAGGTCAGAGGTGTACTGGGACCATCGGAGGTACCTGGGAGTATCGGGAGGTGTACCTGGGAGTGTCAGAGGTGTACCTGGGAGCATGAGATGTGTATCTGGGAGTGTCAGAGGTGTACCTGGGAGTGTCAGATGTGTATCTGGGAGTGTCTGGGGTGTACCTGGAGTGTCTGAGGTACCTGGGAGTGTCATGGCGAACCAGGGAGTGTAAGAGGTACCTGGGAGTGTCGGAGGTGTACCTGGGAGTGTCGGGGTACCTGGGAATGTCAGAGGTGTACCTGGGAGTGTCAGAGGTATACCAGGGATGTCAGTGGAGTACCTGGAGAGTCAGAGGTGTACCTGGGACTATCGGAGGTACCTGGGAGTATCGGAGGTGTACCTGGGAGTGTCAGGGGTGTACCTGGGAGCATCAGAGACCTGGGAGTGCCGGGCGGTGTACCTGGGAGTGTCTGAGGAGTACCTGGGAGTGCTCGGAGGTGTACCTGGGAGTGTCAGGAGAAGCACCTGGGAGGTCAGGTGGTACCTGGGCGTGTCTGGGGTGTACCTGAGCATCACAGGTACTTGGGAGTGTCAGAGGTGTACCTGGGAGTGTCAGGGGTACCTGGGAGTGTCAGAGGTGTACCTGGGAGTGTCTGGACCTAGGAGTGTCTGAGGTGCACTGGGGAGTGGCAGAGAGCACCTGGGAATGTCAGAGGTGTATCTGGGAGTGTCTGGGGTGTACCTGGGAGTGTTGGGAGGTACCTGGGAGGTCAGAGGTGCACCTGGGAGTGCTGAAACTGGGAGTGTCGAGGTACCTGGGAGTGTTGGAGGTACCTGGGAGTGTCAGAGGTGTACCTGGGAGTGTCAGGTGTACCTGGGAGTGTCTGAGGTACCTGGGAGGTCAGGGGTGTACCTGGGAGTGTCAGAGGTACCTGGGAGTGTTGGAGGTGTACCTGGGAGTGTCAGAGGTGCACCTGGGAGTCAGGGGTGTACCTGGGAGTGTCTGGAGGTGTACCTGGGAGTGTCAGGTGTACCTGGGAGTGCAGAGGTGTACCTGGGAGTCAGAGGTGTACCTGGGAATGAGGTGTACCAGGAGTGTCAGTGAGTACCTGGGAGAGTCAGAGGTACCTGGGAGTGTCAGAGGTACCTGGGAATGCAGTGTACCAGGAGCAAGGAGGTGTACCTGGAGTGTCAGGAGGTACCTGGGAGTGTCGGAGGTGTACCTGGGAGTGTCAGAGGTGTACCTGGGAGGTCAGGAGGTGTATCTGGGAGTGTCAGGGTGTACCTGGGAGTGTCTGAGGTGTACCTGGGAGTGTCAGAGGGTGTACCTGGGAGTGTCAGGGGTGTACCAGGAGTGTCAGAGGATTACCTGGGAGTGTCGGAGGTGTACCTGGGAGTGTCGGGGTGTACCTGGGAGTGTCAGAGGTGTACCTGGGAGTCAGAGGTGTACCTGGGAGTATCAGAGGTGTACCAGGAGTGTCAGGAGTACTGGAAGAGTCAGAGGTGTACCTGGGAGTGTCAGAGGTGTACCTGGGAATGTGTGAGGTGTACCTGGGAGCAAGGAGGTGTACCTGGAAGTCAGAGGTGTACCTGGGAGGTCGGAGGTGTACCAGGGAGGTCAGAGGAGTACCTGGGAGTGTCAGAGGTGTACCTGGGAGTGTCACGGGTGTACCTGGGAGTGTCTGAGGTGTACCTGGGAAGTCAGAGGTGTACCTGGGAGTGTCAGGGTGGACCAGGGAGTGGTCAGTGAGCACTGGGAGCCGGAGGTGTACCTGGGAGTGTCGGGGGTGTACCTGAATGTCAGAGGTGTACCTGGGAGGTCAGGAGGATGACCAGGGAGGTCAGGAGTACCTGGGAGGTTGGGGAGGTGTACCTGGGACTATCGGAGGTGTACCTGGGAGTATCGGAGGTGTACCTGGGAGTGTCAGGGTGTACCTGGGAGCATCAGAGGTATCTGGAAGTGTCAGGGTGTACCTGGGAGTGTCTGAGGAGTACCTGGGAGTGTCAGAGGTGTACCTGGGAGTGTCGAGAAGCACCTGGAGTGTCAGTGGTGTACCTGTGTCTGGGGTGTACCTGAGCATCAGAGGTATACTTGGGAGGTCAGAGGTGTCCTGGGAGGTCAGGGGTACCTGGGAGTGTCAGAGGTGTACCTGGGAGTGTCAGGGTGTACCCAGGAGTGTCTGGAAGGTACCTGGGAGTGTCAGAGGAGTACCTGGGAATGTCAGAGGTGTCTGGGAGTGTCTGGGGTGTACCTGGGAGTGTGGAACTGGGAGTGTCAGAGGTGCACCTGGGAGTGTCAGGGGTGTACCTGGGAGTGTCTGAGGTGTACCTGGGAGTGTCAGGGGTGTACCTGGGAGTTGGAGAGGTGTACCTGGGAGTGTCAGAGGTGTACCTGGGAGTATCAGAGGTGTACCAGGGAGTGTCAGTGGAGTACCTGGAAGAGTCAGAGGTGTACCTGGGAGTGTCAGAGGTGTACCTGGGAATGTGTGAGGTGTACCAGGGAGTGTGGCGAGGTGTACCTGGAAGTGTCAGAGGTGTACCTGGGAGTGTCGGAGGTGTACCAGGGGTTTCAGAGAGTACCTGGGAGTGTCAGGAGGTGTACCTGGGAGGTCAGGGTGTACCTGGGAGGTTCTAGTGGCCTGGGAGTGTCAGAGGTGTACCTGGGAGTGTCTGATAGGAGTGTCAGGTTACCTGGGAGTGTCGAGGTGGGAGCAGCCGGATGGGAGGTCAGAGGTACCTGGGAGTGTCAGGAGGTACCTGGGAGTATCAGAGGTGTACCAGGGAGTGTCAGTGAGTACCTGGAAGAGTCAGAGGTGTACCTGGGAGTGTCAGAGGTGTACCTGGGAATGTGTGAGGTGTACCAGGGAGTGTATGAAACTGGAAGTGTCAGAGTGTACCTGGAGTGTCGGAGGTGTACCTGGGAGGTCAGAGGAGTACCTGGGAGTGTCAGAGGTGTACCTGGGAGTGTCAGGGGTGTACCTGGGAGTGTCTGAGGTGTACCTGGGAGTGTCAGAGGTGTACCTGGGAGTGTCAGGTGTACCAGGGAGTGTCAGGTGGAGTACCTGGGAGTGTCGGAGGTGTACCTGGGAGTGTCGGGGTGTACCTGGGAGTGTCAGAGAGGTGTACCTGGAGGTCAGAGGTATACCTGGGAGTGTCAGGTGGAGTACCTGGGAGTGTCAGAGGTACCTGGGAGTGTCGGAGGTGTACCTGGGAGTGTCGGGAGGTGTACCTGGGAGTGTCAGGGGGTACCTGGGAGTGTCAGAGGTGTATCTGGGAGTGTCAGGGGTGTACTGGGAGTGTCTGAGGTGTACCTGGGAGTGTCAGAGGTACCTGGGAGGCCAGAGAAGCCTGGGAGGTCAGTGGTGTACCAAGTGTGCTGGGGTACCTGGGAGTATCAGAGGTGTACTGGGAGGTCAGAGGTGTACCTGGAGGTTGGGTGTACCTGGGAGTGTCAGAGGTGTACCTGGAGTGCTAGGTGGTACCTGGGAGTGTCTGGAGGGTACCTGGGAGTGTCAGAGGAGCACCTGGGAATGTCAGGAGGTGTGTCTGGGAGTGTCTGGGTGTACCTGGGAGTGCTGGAGGTACCTGGGAGTGTCAGAGCACCTGGGAGTGCTGGGGTGTACCTGGGAGTGTCTGAGGTGTACCTGGGAGTGTCAGGGGTGTACCTGGGAGTGTCAGAGGTGTACCTGGGAGTGTCAGAGGTGTACCTGGGAGTATCAGAGGTGTACCAGGAGGCCAGTGGGAGTACCTGGAAGAGTCAGAGGTGTACCTGGGAGTGCCAGGCCTGTGGAATGTGTGAGTAACACGGAGGTAAGAGGTGTACCTGGGAAGTGGAGGTGTATTGGAGTGGAGGTGTACCAGGGAGGCTGAGGAGGCCTGGAGCCAGAGGTGTACCTGGGAGTCAGGGGTGTACCAGGGATTGTCAGTGGGAGTATCTGGGAGTGTCAGAGGTGTATCTGGGAGTGTCTGAGGTGCACCTGGGAGCCAGAGGTGCACCTGGAGTGTCAGAGAAGTACCTGGGATGTCAGTGTGTACCTGGAGTGCCTGGGGTGTACCTCGGAGTATCAGAGGTATACCTGGGAGTGTCAGAACCTGGGAGTGTCTGGGGTACCTGAACAATCAGAGGTACCTGGGAGTGTCAGGGGTGTACCTGGACACTGAGGTGTACCTGGGAGTCAGAGGGTGCAACCAGAGGTGTGTTCAGAGCTGGGTACTGGGAGCAGTGGAAAAAGCCTGAGTGCTGAGGTGCACCTGGGAGTGTCAGGTGTACCTGGAGTGTCCTGAGGTGTACCTGGGAGTGGGGGTGTACCTGGGAGTATCAGAGGTACCAGGAGGTCAGTGAGTACCTGAAGAGTCAGGTACCTGGGAGTGTGAGGTACCTGAATGTGGTGAGGTGTACCAGGGAGTGTATAAGGTACCTGGAAGTAGTCAGAGGTGTACCTGGGAGTGTCGGAGGTGTACCAGGGAGTGTCAGGAGGAGTACCTGGGAGGCTGGAGGTGTACTGGAGTGTCAGGGGTGTACCAGGGAGTGTCAGGAGACCTGGGAGTGTCAGAGGTGTACCTGGGAGTGTCAGGGGTGTACCTGGGAGTGTCTGAGGTGTACCTGGGAGAGAGGTGTACCTGGGAGTGTCAGGTGTACCAGGAGGTCAGGAGTACCTGGGAGGAGGTGTACCTGGGAGGTTTGGACGTGTACTTGGGAGTGTCAGAGGTGCAGGGAGTGTTGAGGTGTACCTGGAGTGTCTGGGTGTACCTGGGAGTGTCAGAGGTGTACCTGGGAGTGTCCTGGGGTACCTGGGAGTGTCAGAGGTACCTGGAAGTGTCTGGGGTGTACCTGGAGTATCAGAGGCATACTTGGGAGTGTCAGAGGTGTACCTGGGAGTGTCAGGGTGTACCTGGGAGTGTCAGAGGTACCTGGGAGTGTCTAGGTGTACCTAGAGTGTCTGGAGGTGCACCTGGGAGTGTCAGAGAGTACCTGGGAATGTCAGGAGGTGTGCTGGGAGTGTCTGGGGTGTACCTGGGAGTGTTGGAGGCCTGGGAGTATCAGAGGTGCACCAGGAGTGTCAGGGAGTACCTGGAAGAGCCTGGGAGGTGTACCTGGGAGTGTCAGAGGTGTACCTGGGAGTGTGTGAGGTGTACTCAGGAGCAAGGAGGTGTACCTGGAAGTGTCAGAGGTGTACCTGGGAGCCGGAGGTGCACCAGGAGGCCGAGGAGTACCTGGGAGGAGCCAGAGGTGTACCTGGGAGGTCAGGGGGTGCACCAGGAGTGTCAGGGATATCTGGGAGGTCAGAGGTGCCTGGAGGTCAGGTGTACCTGGGAGTGTTTGAGGTGTACCTGGGAGGTCAGAGGTACCTGGGAGAGTCAGGGGTGTACCAGAGTGTCAGTGAGCACCTGGGAGTGTCGGAGGTACCTGGGAGTGCTGTCAGAGGTGTACCTGGGAGTGTCAGGGGTGTACCAGGGATTGCTGGGGTGAGTATCTGGGAGGTCAGAGGGGGTCTGGGAGTGTCTGAGGAGTACCTGGGAGTGCCAGAGGTACCTGGGAGTGTCAGAGAAGTACCTGGGAGTGTCAGTGGTGTACCTGGGCGTGTCTGGGGTACTCGAGTATCAGAGTAACCTTGGGAGTGTCAGAGGTGTACCGGAGGTCAGGTGTACCTGGGAATGTCAGAGGTGTACTGGGAGTGTCTAGGGTGTACCAGGGAATGTCTGAGGTGTACCTGGGAGTGTTGAGGAGTACCTGGGAATGTCAGAGGTGTGTCTGGGAGTGCCTGTACCTGGGAGTGTTGGAGGTACCTGGGAGTGCCAGAGGTGCACCTGGGAGTGTCAGGGGTGTACCTGGGAGTGTCTGGAGGTGTACCTGGAGTGTCAGGGGTGTACCTGGGAGTATCAGAGGTGACCAGGGAGTGTCAGTGGAGTACCTGGAAGAGTCAGAGGTGTACCTGAGTGTCAGAGGTGTACCTGGGAATGTGTGAGGTGCACCAGGAGTGTATGAGGTGTACCTGAAGTGTCAGAGGTGTACCTGGGAGTGTCGGAGGTACCAGGGAGGTCAGGAGGAGTACCTGGAGAGCCAGAGGTGTACATGGGAGTGTCGGGGTGTACCAGGATGTCAGTGGAGTATCTGGGAGTGTCAGAGGTGTTCTGGGAGGTCAGGTGTACCTGGGAGTGAGGTGTACCTGGGAGTGTCAGGAGGTGACCTGGGAGTGTCAGGGGTGTACCAGGGAGTGTCAGTAGCACCTGGGAGGTGGAGGTGTACCTGGGAGTGTCGGACGTACTTGGGAGTGTCAGAGGAGCAGGGTGAGGACCTGGAAGTGTCTGGTACCTGGGAGTGTCAGAGGTGTACCTGGGAGTGTCTGGGGTGTACCTGGGAGTGTCAGAGGTGTACCTGAAGTGTCTGGGGTGTACCTCGGAGTATCAGAGGTATACTTGGGAGTGTCAGAGGTGTACCTGGGAGTGTCAGTACCTGGGAAGCTGGGGAGGCACGGGAGGTCTAGGGTGTACCTAGGAGTGTCTGAGGTGTACCTGGGAGCGTCAGAGGAAGCACCTGGGAATGTCAGAGGTGTGTCTTGGGAGGTCTGGGGTGCCTGGGAGTGAGGTGTACCTGGGAGTATCAGAGGTACCAGGGAGTGTCGGGTGAGTACCTGGAAGAGTCAGGAGGTGTACCTGGGAGTGTCGGGAGGTGTACCTGGGAATGTGGTGAGGTGTACCAGGGAGGTATGAGGTGTACCAAGTGTCAGAGGTGTACCTGGGAGCAAGTCGGAGGTACCAGGAGTTCAGAGGAGTACCTGGGAGTGTCAGAGGTGTACCTGGGAGCACAGGGGATTAGGGATTGTCGTGGAGTATCTGGGAGTGTCAGAGGTGTATCTGGGAGTGTCAGGGTGTACCTGGGAGTGTCTGGAGGTGTACCTGGGAGGTCAGGAGGTGTACCTGGGAGGCTGGGGTGTACCAGGGAGGTTGGGGTGGAGTACCTGGGAGTGTCGGAGGTGTACCTGGGAGTGTCGGAGGTACTTGGGAGCATCAGAGGTGTAGCAGGGAGTGTCAGAGGTGTACCTAAGTGTCTGGGTACCTGGGAGGTCAGAGGTACCTGGGAGTGTCTGGGGTGTACCTGGGAGTGTCAGAGGTGTACCTGAAGTGTCTGGACCTGGGAGTGTCAGAGGTACCTGGGAGTGTCAGGGTGTACTGGGAGGTCAGGTGTACCTGGGAGTGTTCGAGGTGTACCTGGGAGGGTCAGGAGGAGCACCTGGGAACAAGGAGAGGTGTATCTGGGAGGTCTGGGGTGTACCTGAGTGTCAGAGGTGTACCTGGGAGGTCAGAGGTGTACCTGGGAGCGGTCAGAGGTGTACCTGGAGGTCAGAGGTACCTGGGAGTGTCTGAGATGTACCTGGAGGCCTGAGAGGTACCTGGGAGGCTGGGGAGAACCAGGGAGTAAGAGGTACCTGAGTGTCAGAACAAGCGGAGGTTAGGAGCCAGAGGTACCTGGGAGTGTTGAGATGGTGAGGCCAGGAGGCCTGGGAGGTCAGAGGTGTACCTGGGACTATCGGAGGTAAACTGTGAGTGTCGGAGGTATCTGGGAGGTCAGAGGTGTACCTGGGAGTGTCTGGGGTGTACTCGAGTGTCAGGGGTATACCTGGGAGGTCAGGAGGTATTCCTGGGAGTGTCAGATGTGTATCTGGGAGGTTCGAGTGTACTGGGAGTGTCTGAGGTACCTGGGAGTGCTGGGGCGAACCAGGAGCTGTAAGAGGTGTACCTGGGAGGTCGGAGGTACCTGGGAGGTCAGAGGTGTACCTGGAGGACAGAGGTGTACCAGGGAGTCAGTGGAGTACCTGGGAGGCCGAGGTGTACCTGGGACTATCGGAGGTGTACCTGGGAGTGTCTGAGTGTACATGGGAGGTCAGGTGTACCTGGAGCATCAGAGGTGGGAGTGTCAGGGTGTACCTGGGAGTGCTGGGAGGTGTACCTGGGAGTGTCTGGGGTACCTAGGAGTGTCTGAGGTACCTGGGAGGGCAGGGAGAGCACCTGGGAATGTCAGAGGTGTATCTGGGAGTGTCTGGGGTGTATCTGGAGTGGCAGAGGAGTACCTGAGTGTCAGAGGTGCACCTGGGAGGTCAGGGTTTACCTGGGAGTGTCTGAGGTGTACCTGGGAGTGTCAGGGGTGTACGGGGAGTGTCAGAGGTGTACCTGGAGCACAGAGGTGTGCCTGGGAGTATCAGAGGTGTACCAGGGAGTGTCAGTGAGTACCTGGAAGAGTCAGAGGTGTACCTGGGAGGTCAGGAGGTGCCTGGAATGTGAGGTACCAGGGAGTGTGAGGTACCTGAAGTGTTGGAGGTGTACCTGGAGAGTTGGAGGTGTACCAGGAGTGTGAGAGCACCTGGGAGCAGCCGAGGTGTTCCTGGGAGGTCAGGTGCAGGAGTGTCAGTGGGAGTATCTGGGAGGTCAGAGGTATCTGGGAGTGTCAGGGTGTACCTGGGAGTGTCTGAGGTACCTGGGAGTGTCAGAGGTGTACCTGGGAGTGTCAGGGGTGTACCAGGGAGGCTGGGGTGGAGTACCTGGAGTGTCTGAGGTGTACCTGGGAGGTCGGATGTACTTGGGAGGTCAGAGGTAGCAGGAGGCAGAGGTGTACCTGGGAGTGTCAGAGGTGAACCAGGAGTGTCAGAGGAGTACCTGGGAGGCCAGAGGTGTACTGGGACTATCGGAGGTGTACCTGGGAGTATCGGAGGTGTACCTGAAGTGTCAGGAGGTGTACCTGGGAGTATCATAGGTGTATCCTGGGAGGTTAGGGGTGTACCTGGGAGTGTTGGGGTGTAACTGGAGTGTCGGAGGTGTAACTGAGGCTGGCGAGGTATACCTGGAGTATCAGAGGTGTACCTGGGAGTGTCAGATGTGTACCTGGGAGGTCGGAGGGTGCCTGAGAGGTCAGGGGTACCTGGGAGGTCAGGGGAGGTACCCTGGGAGTGTCAGATGTGTACCAGTGTGGGAGGTGTACCTGGGAGTATCAGAGGTGTACCAGGGAGTGTATGAGGTGTACATGGAAGTGTCAGGAGGTGTATCTGGGAGGTCAGGGGTGTACCTGGGAGTGTCAGGTGTACCTGGGAGTGTCTGAGGTACCTGGGAGGGTCAGAGAAGTCCTGGGAATGTCCGGAGGTGTACCTGGGAGTGTCAGAGGTGTACCAGGGAGTGTCGAGTTGTACCTGGGAGTGTCTGAGGTGTACCTGGGAGTGCAGGTGTACCTGGGAGTATCAGGAGAACCAGGAGTGTAAGAGGTAGCCCAGGAGTGTCAGAGGTACCTGGGAGTGTCGGAGGTACCTGGGAGTGTCAAAGGTGTACCTGGGAGGTTAGGAGGTGTATCAGGGAGTGTCAGTGGAGTACCTGGGAGGTCAGAGGTGTACCTGGGACTATCGGAGGTGTACCTGGGAGTATCGGATGTGTACCTGGGAGGTCAGAGGTGTACCGGGAGTATCAAAGGTGTATCTGGGAGTGTCAGGGGTGTACCTGGGAGTGCTGGGGTGTAACTGGGAGTGTCAGAGGTATACCTGGGAGTATCAGAGGTACCTGGGAGTGTGGAGAGGTGTACCTGGGAGTGTCAGGAGGTGTTCCTAGAGTGTCAGAGGTATCTGGGAGTGTCAGAGGTGTACCTGGGAGTGTCAGATGTGTACCTGGGAGTGTCTGGGGTGTACCTGGAGTGTCTGAGGTGTACCTGGGAGTGTCAGAGGAGTACTCTGGAGGTCAGAGATGTATCTGGGAGTGTCTGGGTGTACCTGGGAGTGTCAGAGGTGTACCTGGGAGGTGTCTGGGGTACCTGGGAGTGTCAGAGGTGTACCTGGGAGGTCAGGTGTACCTGGGAGTGTCAGGGGTGTACCTGGGAGTGTCTGAGGTGTGCACCTGGGAGGTCAGAAGTGTACCTGGGAGTGTCAGAGGTGTATGAGTACCTGGGAGGTCAAGGTGTACCTGGGAGTGTCAGAGGAGTACCTGGGAATGTCAGAGGTGTATCTGGGAGTGTCTGGGTGTACCTGGAGTGTCAGAGGTGTACCTGGGAGTGTCAGGAGGTGTACTGGGAGGTCAGAGGTGTACCTGGGAGGTCAGAAGGTACCTGGGAGTGTCAGAGGTGTAGAGCCTGGGAGGTCAAAGGTACCTGGGAGTTAGAGGTATACTGGAGTGTACAGGTGTACCTGGGAGTGTCAAAGGTACCTGGGAGTGTCAGAGGTGTACCTGGGAGTCAAAGGTGTACCTGGGAGTGTCAGCGGTGTACCTGGGAGTGTCACAGGAGTACTGGGATTATCAAAGGTGTAACTGGCAGTGTCAGGGCGGTGTACGTGGAGTGTGTCAGGGTGCACCTGGGAGTTAGGAGGTGTATCAGGAGTGACAGAGGAGTACCTGGGAGGTCAGGAGGTGTACCTGGGAGTGTGAGAGGTGTACCTGGGAGGAGAGGTGTACCTGGGAGGTCTGGGGAGGTGTACCTGGGAGTGTCAGGAGGTGGTGAGTACCTGGGAGTCGAGTGTACCTGGAGTGTGAGAAGTGTACCTGGGAGTGTCGGAGGTGTACCTGGGAGTGTCGGAGGTACCTGGGTGTGTCAGAGGTGTACCTGGGAGGTCAGCGGTGTACCTGGGAGTGTCTGAGGTGTTCCTGGGAGTGTCAGAGGTGTGGCTAGGCGTGTCAGAGGTGTACCTGGGAGGCTGAGGTGTAGAGTACCTGGGAGGTCGGAGGTGTACCTGGGAGTGTGAGAAGTGTACTGGGAGTGTCGGTGTACCTGGGAGTGTCGGAGGTACCTGGGTGTGTCAGGATGTGCCTGGGAGGTCAGCGGTGTACCTGGGAGTGTCTGGAGGTGTACCTGGGAGTGTCAGAGGTGTGCCTAGGGTGCGTGTGAGGGTGCACTTGGGAGTGTCAGGAGGTGCACCTTGGAGTGTCTGAGGTGTACCTGCGAGTCCCTGAGGTGACCTGGCAGTGTCTGGAGGTGTACCTGGCAGGCGTCTGAGGTAACTGGCAGTGTCAGCGGTGTACTTGGGAGTGTCAGAGGTGTACCTGGGAGTGTCGGAGGTGTGCCTGGGAGTGTCACAGGAGTAACTGGATATTAAAGGTGTAACTGGCAGTGTCAGCGTGTACCTGGGAGTGTCAGCGTGCACCTGGGAGTGTTAGAGGTGTATCAGGGAGTGACAGAGGAGTACCTAGGAGTGTCAGAGGTGTACCTGGGGTGTCAGGAGGTGTACCTGTGGAGTGTCAAAGGTACCTGGGAGTGTGGAGAGGTGTACCTGGGAGTGTGAGGAGGTGTGACCTGGGAGTGTCAGAGGTGTACCTGGGAGTGTCAGAGGTGTAGAGTACCTGGGAGGTCGGGAAGTGTACCTGGGAGTGTGAGAAGTGTACCTGGGAGGCTCAGGGTGTACCTGGGAGTGTCTGAGGTGTACCTGGGAGTGTCAGAGGTGTGGCTAGGCGTGTCAGAGGTGTACCTGGGAGGTCGAGGTGTAGAGAGCACCTGGGAGTGTCGGAAGTGTACCTGGGAGGTGTGAGAAGTGTACCTGGGAGTGTCGGAAGTGTACCTGGGAGGTCGGAGGTGTACCTGGGTGTGTCAGAGGTGTACCTGGGAGTGTCAGCGGTACTGGGAGTGTCTGAGGTTTACCTGGGAGTGTCAGAGGTGTGCCTAGGCGTGTCAGAGGTGCACTTGGGAGGTCAGGAGGTGCACCTTGGAGTGTCTGAGGTGCACTGCGAGCTCTGAGGTGTACCTGGCAGTGTCTGAGGTGTACCTGGCAGTGTCTGAGGTGTAACTGGCAGTGTCAGCGGTGTACTTGGGAGTGTCAGAGGTGTACCTGGGAGTGTCGGAGGTGTACCTGGGAGTGTCACAGGAGTAACTGGGATTATTAAAGGTGTAACTGGCAGTGTCAGCGGTGTACCTGGGAGTGTCAGCGGTGCACAAGTGTTAGAGGTGTATCAGGGAGTGACAGAGGAGTACCTAGGAGTGTCAGAGTGTGCCTGGGGTGTCAGAGGTGTACCTGTGAGTGTCAAGGTGTACCTGGGAGTGTCAGAGGTGTACCTGGGAGTGTCAGAGATGTACCTGGGGTGTCAGAGGGTGTGCCAGGGAATGTCAGTGGAGTACCTGGGAGTGTCAGAGGTGTACCTGGGGTGTCGGGTTGTGCCTGGGGTGTCGGAGGCGGACCTGGGAGTGTCAGAGGTGTGCCTGGGGTATCAGAGGTGTGCCTGAGGTATCGGAGGTGTACGGGAATATCTGAGGTGTGCCAGGGAGTGTCAGGGGTGTGCCTGGGAGTCTCAGAGGTGAACCAGGTAGTGTCAGAGGAGGTACCTGGGAGTGTCAGAGGTGTGCCTGGGGTATCGGAGGTGGCCTGGGAGTGTCAGGTGGTACCTGGGAGTGTCACAAGTACCTGGGATTATCAAAGGTGTAACTGGCAGTGTCAGTGTACCTGGGAGTGTCAGCGGTGCCTGGGGGGTGTTAGAGGTGTGGGGAGTGACAGAGGAGTGCCTAGGGTGTCAGAGGTGTACCTGGGGTGTCAGAGGTGTGCATGGGGTGTCAGGTGTACCTGGGGTGTCAGGGTGTACCAGGGAATGTCAGTGGAGTATTTGGGAGTGTCAGAGGTGTACCTGGGAGTGTCGGAGTTGTACCTGGGAGTGTCGGAGGCGGACCTGGGAGTGTCAGAGGTGTACCTGGGAGTCTCAGAGGTGAACCAGGGAGTGTCAGAGGAGTACCTGGGAGTGTCAGAGGTGTACCTGGGAGTATCGGAGGTGTACCTGGGAGTGTCAGGGGTGTAAATGGGAGTCTCGGAGGTGTAACTGGGAATGTCAGAGGTGTACCTGAGGTGTCAGTGGGTACCTGGGTCTCAAGGTGTGCCGGGAGTATCAGAGGGGTACCTGGGAATATCAGGAAGTGTGCCTGGGAATATCGGAGGTGTACCTGGGAGTGTCAGAGGTGTACCTTGGGTGTTGGAGGTGTACCTGGGAGTGTCACAGGGTACCTGGGATAATCAAGGTGTACCTGGGATGTCAGAGGTGTGCCAGGGATGTCAGTGGTACTTGGGAGTGTCAGAGGTTTACCTGGGAGTATCGGAGGTGTACCAGGGAATATCTGAGGGTGTACCGAGGAGTGTCAGGGTGTACCTGGGGTCTCAGAGGTGAACCAGGAGAAGTGCCTGGGAGTGTCAGAGGTGTACCTGGGGTATCGGAGGTGTACCTGGGAGTGTCAGGGGTGTAACTGGGGTCTCGGAGGTGTAACTGGGAATGTCAGGAGGTGTACCAGGGGGTGTCAGGGTGGGTGCCGGGTCTCAAGGGTGTGCCTGGGGTATCAGAGGGTGCACCTGGGAATATCAGGAGTGTACTTGGGAATATGGAGGTGTGCCGAGGAGTGTCAGAGGTGTGGGTGTCGGAGGTGTGCCTGGGAGTGTCACAGGAGTACCTGGGATAATCAAGGGTGTACCTGGCAGTGTCAGGAGTGCCAGGGAATGTCAGTGGGTACTTGGAGTGTCAGGAGGTTTGCAGGGGTATCGGAGGTGTACCAAGGGATATCTGAGGTGTGCCAGGGGGTGTCGGGGTGTACCGGAGTCTCAGGGGTGGACCAGGTAGTGTCAGAGGAGTACCTGGGAGTGTCAGGGTGTGCCTGGGGAGTATCGGAGGTGTGCCTGGGAGTGTCAGGGGTGTAACTGGGAGTCTCGGAGGTGTGACTGGGAATGTCAGAGGGTGTGCCAGGGGTGTCAGTGGGTACGCTGGAGTCTCAAAGGTGTACCTGGGGTATCAGGGTACCTGGGAATATTGGAAATTGTACCTGGGAATATCGGAGGTGTACCTGGGAGTGTCAGAGGTGTACCTGGGGTGTCGGAGGTGTACAAGTGTCACAGGAGTACCTGGGATTATCAAGGTGTGCCTGGCGTCAGAGTTGTGCCAGGGATGTCAGTGGAGTACTTGGGGTGTCAGAGGTGTGCCTGGGGTGTTAGAGGTGTGCCTTGGGTGTCAGAGGTGTGCCTGGGGTGTCAGAGTTGTGCCTGGGGTGTCAGAGGTGTACCTGGGGAGTGTCAGAGGTGTACCTGGGGTGTCAGTGGTGTACCGGGTGTCAGAGATGTACCTGGGAGTGTCAGAGGTGTGTCTGGGAGTGTCGGACGTGTACAAGTGTCAGATGTGTACCAGTGAATGTCAGTGGGTACCTGGGAGTGTCAGGAGGTGTACCTGAGTGTCAGAGGTGTGCCTGGGAGTGTCAGAGGTGTGCCTGGAGTGTCGGAGGTGTGCCTGGGAGTGTCTGGGATGTGCTTGGGGAGTATCTGGGGTGTGCCGGAGTGTCTGAGGTGTGCCTGGGTGTCTGAGGGTGTGCCTGGTGTCTGGGGTGTGCCTGGGGTGTCTGGGGTGTGCCTGGGGTGTCAGAGACGTTGCCAGGGGTGTCAGAGGAAGCACCTGGGGTGTGAAGGTGTGCCTGGGGTATCAGTGGTGGACTGGGAATATCGGGAGGTGTGCCTGGGAATATCGGAGGTGTACCTGGGAGTGTCGGAGGTGTACCTGGGGTATGAGAGTGCCTGCGGGTGTCGGGTGTACTGGAGTGTCGGAGGTGTGCCTGGGAGTCTCAGAGGTATGCCTGGGAGTGTCACAGGTGTGCCTGGGAGTGTGAAGGTGCCTGGGAGTGTCAGAGGTGTACCTGGGAATGTCAAGGTGTGCCTGGGGTGTCAGAGGTGTGCCTGGGTGTGTCAGCGGTGCAGGGGTGTCGGGTTGTACCTGGAGTGTGAGAAGTGTACCTGGGGTGTCGGAGGTGTGCCTTGGGTGTCAGGGTGTGCCTGGGGTGTCAGAGGTGTACCTGGTGAGTGTCAGAGGTGTGCCTGGGCGTGTCAGAGGTGCACTTGGGGTGTCAGATGTGCCTTGGGTGTCTGGGGTGTGCCTGGGGGTGTCTGAGGTGTGCTGGCGGTGTCTGAGGTGTGCCTGGCGGTGTCTGAGGTGTGACTGGCAGTGTGGCGGTGTGCTTGGGGTGTCAGAGGTGTACCTGGGGTGTCGGAATTGTACCTGGGAGTGTCACAGGTCCTAGTTATCAAAGTGTAACTGGCAGTGTCAGCGGTGTACCTGGGAGTGTCAGCGTGCCTGGAGTGTTAGAGGTGTATCAGGGGTGACAGTGAGTGCTTGGGGTGTCAGAGGTGCCTGGGAGTGTCAGAGGTGTACTGGGAGGTGTCAGAGGTGTACCTGGGGTGTCAGAGGTGTACCTGGGGAGTGTCAGAGGTGTGCAGGAGTGTCAGAGGTGTGCCTGGGGTGTCAGAGGTGTACCTGGGGAGTGTCAGAGATGTGCCTGGGAGTGTCAGAGGTGTGTCTGGGAGTGTCGGACGTGTACCTAGGAGTGTCAGAGGTGTACCAGTGAATGTCGGTGGAGTACGCAAGTGTCAGAGGTGTACTGAGAGTGTCAGAGGTGTACCTGGCAGTGTCAGAGGTGTACCTGGGAGTGTCGGAGGTGTGCCGGGAGTGTCTGGGGTGTACCTGGGAGTGTCTGGGGTGTGCCTGGGAGTGTCTGAGGTGTACCTGGGAGTCTGAAGGTGTGCCTGGGGTGTCAGAGACATTGCCAGGGGAGTGTCTGGGGTGCCTGTGAGTGTGAGGAGGTGTGCCTGCGGGTGTGAGGTTGTGCCTGGGGTGTCTGAGGTGTGCCTGGGAGGGTCAGGTGTGCCTGGGGTGTCAGGGGTGTGCCTGTGGTATCAGGAGGTACCTGGGAGTGTCAGGGGTGTGCAGGATTCAGGGGTGTGCCTGGGGTCTCGGAGGTGTGACTGGGAATTTCTGGGGTGTACCAGGGGTGTCAGTGGGTGCCTGGGAGTCTGAGGGGTGTACGCAGAATGAGTGGTGTACACAGAATATCGGAGGTGTACCTGGGATATCGGAGTGTGCCTGGGAGTGTCGGAGGTGTACCTTGGAGTGTGAGGAGTGTGCTGAGTGTCGGAGGTGGTGGCGTGGGAGTTTCGGAGGTGTACCAGGGAGTGTCAGAGGTATGCCTGGGGTGTCAAGGTGTGCCTGGGAGTATCAGAGGGGTACCTGGGAATATTGGAGTGTTCCTGGGAATATCGGAGGTGTACCTGGGAGTGTCAGAGGTGTGCCTGGGGTGTCGGAGGTGTGCCTGGGGTGTCACGGGTGCCTGGGATTATCAAGGTGTGCCTGGGTGTCAGAGTTGTACCAGGGAATGTCAGTGGAGTGCTTGGGGAGTGTCAGAGGTGTGCCTGGAATTGTCAGGGTGTGCCTTGGGTGTCAGAGGTGTGCCTGGGAGTGTCAGAGGTGTGCCTCAGGTGTCAGAGGGGTGTGCCTGGGGTGTCAGGGGTGTGCCTGGGGTGTCAGTGGTGTGCTGGAGTGTCAGAGATGGCACCTGGGAGTGTCAGAGGTGTATCTGGGAGTGTCGGACGTGTACCTAGGAGTGTCAGATGTGTGCAGTGAATGTCAGTGGAGTGCACGGGAGTGTCAGGAGGTGTGCCTGGGGTGTCAGGTGTGCCTGGGGTGTCAGAGGTGTGCCTGGGGTGTCGGAGGTGTGCCTGGGAGTGTCTGGGATGTGCCTGGGGTGTCTGGGGTGTGCCTGGGGAGTGTCTGGGGTGTGTAGGGTGTCTGGGGTGCCTGGGGTGTCTGGGGTGTGCCTGGGGAGTGTCTGGGGTGTGCCTGGGGTGTCAGAGACGTGCCAGGGGAGTGTCAGGGGCACCTGGGGAGTGTGAAAGGTGTGCCTGGGGGTATCCAGTGGTGGACCTGGGAATATCGGAGGTGTACCTGGGAATATCGGAGGTGTGCCTGGGGAGTGTCGGAGGTGTGCCTGGGGAGTATGAGAGGTGTACCTGGGGAGTGTCGGAGGTGTACCTTGGAGTGTCAGGAGGTGTGCCTGGGGTGTCAGAGGCATGCAGGGTGTCAGAGGTGTGCCTGAGTGTGAAGGTGTCTGGGATGTCAGGTGTGTGTACCTGAGTGTCAAGGGGTGTACAGGTGTCAGGAGGTGTGCCTGGGTGTGTCAGAGGTGTGCCTGGGGTGTCGGAGGTGTGCCTGGTGTGAGAGTGTGCCGGGGTGTGGAGTGTGTGGGTGTCAGAGGTGTGCCTGGGGTGTCAGGAGGTGCTGGTAGTGTCAGGTGTGCTGGGCGTGTCAGGGTGCTTGGGGTGTCAGATGTGCCTTGGAGTGTCTGGGGTGTGCCTGGGGTGTCTGGTGTGCCTGTGGTGTCTGGGGAGTGTGCCTGGGCAGTGTCTGGTGTGGCTGGCAGTGTCAGCGGTGTGCTTGGGGTGTCAGAGGTGTGCCTGGGGTGTCAGAATGTGCCTGGGGTGTCTCGGGGTGCCTGGGATTATCAAGGTGTGACTGGCAGTGTCAGCGGTGTGCCATGGGTGTCAGCTGTGCTTAGGTGTTGGGGTGTATCAGGGTGACGGTGGGTGCTTGGGGAGTGTCAGAGGTGTGCCTGGGGTGTCAGAGGTGTGCCGCAGGTGGCAGGGGTGTGCCTGGGGGTGTCAGAGGTGTGCCTGGGGGTGTCAGAGGTGTGCCTGGGGTGTCAGAGGTGTGCCTGGGGGTGTCAGAGGTGTGCCTGGGAGTGTCAGAGATGTGCCTGGGAGTGTCAGAGGGTGTCTGGAGTGTCGGACGTGTGCCTAGGAGTGTCAGAGGTGTACAAGTGAATGTCGGTGGAGTGCCTGGGAGTGTCAGAGGTGTGCCAAGTGTCAGAGGTGTGCAAGTGTCAGAGTGTGCCAGTGTCAGGAGGTGTGCCTGGGGTGTCTGGGGTGTGCCTGGGGTGTCTGGGGTGTGCCTGGGGTGTCTGGGTGTGCCTGGGGTGTCAGGGGTGTGCCTGGGGTGTCAGGGACGTGCCAGGGGAGTGTCAGGGGAGTGCCTGTGAGTGTGAGGTGTGCCTGCGGTGTGTGGGTTGTGCCTAGGGTGTCTGGGGTGCCTGGGGTCAGGGGTGTGCCTGGAGGTGTCAGGGGTGTGCCTGTGAGTATCAGAGGTGCCTGGGTGTGGGGTGTGCCTGGGAGTGTCAGGGTGTAACTGGGAGTCTCGGAGGTGTAACTGGGAATTTCAGAGGTGTGCCAGGGGAGTGTCAGTGGGTGCAGGAGTCTGAAGGTGTGCCGGAGTGTTAGTGGTGTGCCGGAATATCAGTGTGCCTGGGAATATCGGAGGTGCCTAGGGTGTCAGGAGGCGTGCCGGTGTGAGAAGTGTGCCTGGGGTGTCAGGTGTGCGTGGGGTTTCAGAGTGTGCACTGGAGTGTCAGAGGGTATGCCTGGGTGTCTGGGTGTGCCTGGGGAGTATCAGAGGTGCCTGGGAGATATCAGGTGTTCTGGGGAATATCGGAGGTGTGCCTGGGATGTCAGGGTGCCTGGGGTGTCGGAGGTGTGCCTGGGGTGTCTGGGGAGTGCCTGGGATTATCAAGATGTACCAGGCAGTTTCAGGTGTGCCAGGGAATGTCAGTGGAGTGCTTGGGAGTGTCAGGGGTGTGCCAGGGAATGTCAGTGGAGTGCTTGGGAGTGTCAGAGGTGTGCCTGGGGAGTGTCAGAGGTGTGCCTGGGGAGTGTCAGAGGGTGGTGTCAGAGTGTCAGAGGTGTCCTGGGTTCAGTGGGTGCCTGGGGTAAAGGTGTGCCTGGTGTCAGAGGTATGCCTGGGAGTGTCACAGTTGTACCTGGGAGTGTCAAGGTGTGCCTGGGTGTCAGGGTGTGCCTGGGAATGTCAAGGTGTGCCTGGGGTGTCAGAGGTGTGCCTGGGACTGTCAGAGGTGTGCCTGGGAGTGTCGGAGGTGTGCCTGGGGTGTGAGATGTGCCTGGGGAGTGTCAGGTGTGCCTGGGGTGTCGGAGGTGTGCCTGGGGTGTCAGGGAGGTGTGCTTGGGTGTCAGAGGTGTGCCTGGGGTGTGTCAGCGGTGTGCGTGGAGTGTCTGGGGTGTGCCTTGGAGTGTCAGAGTGTGCCTGGGCGTGTCAGAGGTGCACCTGGCAGTGTCTGAGGTGTAACTGGCAGTGTCAGCGGTGTGCTTCAGGTGTCAGCAGTGCAAGTGTTAAGTGTATCAGGGGTGACAGAGGGTACCTAGGAGTGTCATGGTGTGCCAGTGTCAGAGGTGTGCCTGGGGTGTCAGAGGTGTGCCTGGTGTCAGAGGTGTGCCTGGGGAGTGTCAGGGTGTATCTGGGGAGTGTGGAGTGTGCCTATGAATGTCAGCGGTGTGCCAGGGAATGTCAGTGGAGTACCTGGGGTGTCAGAGGTGTGCCTGGGGTATCGAAGATGTACCTGGGTGTATCGGAGGTGTGCCTGAGTGTCAGAGGTGTGCCTGGGGAGTATCAGAGGTGTGCCTGGGGAGTGTCAGAGGTGTGCTTGGGAGTGTCAGGGTGTGTTTGGAGTCTCGGAGGTGTAACTGGGAATGTCAGAGGGTGCCAGGGGTGTCAGTGGGTACCTGAGTCTCAAGGTGTGCCTGGGAGTATCAGAGGGGTGCCTGGGAATATCAGGAAGTGTACCTGGGAATATCGGAGGTGTGATCGGAGGTGTGCCTGCATGTGTCAGAGGTGTACCTGGGAGTGTGGACGTGTGCCTCAGTGTCACAAGAGTACCTCGTATCAGAAGTGTACCTGGCAGTGTCAGAGGTGTACCAGGGAATGTCAGTGGGAGTGCTTGGGAGTGTCAGGGTGTGCCTGGGGTGTCAGAGGTGTGCCTTGGATTGTCAAAGGTGTACCTGGGAGTGTCCCAGAGGGTGTACCTGGGGAGTGTCAGGTGTGCCTGGGGTGTGAAAGAATTGTGCCTGGGTGTCGGGAGGTGTGCCTGGGGTGTGGGAGGTGTGCCTGGCGGTGTCAGCGGTGTAGAGTGTCAGAGGTGTACCCAGGGAATGTCGGTGGAGTACTGGGAGTGTCAAGGTGTGCCTGGCAGTGTCAGGGTGTACCAGGAGTGTCAGAGGTGTGCCTGGGGAATTATGGTGTGCCTGGGAGTGTGTCAGAGGTGTGCCTGGGGTGTCAGAAGGAGGGTGTGCCTGGGGTGTCAGGAGGTGTGCCTGGGGAGTGTGTGGGGTGTGCCTGGGGAGTGTCGGAGGTGTGCCAGGGTGTGAAGTGTACCTGGGGAGAGTCAGGTGGCGCATAAGTGTCGGAGAATTGTAATCTGGGAGTGTCAGAGGTGTACTTGGGGTGTCAGAGGTGTACACCAAGTGTCAGCGGTGTGCCTGAGGTGTCTGGGGGGTGTGCCTGGGTGTGGGGTGTGCTAGGAGTGTCAGGTGCGCGGTGTCTGTGGGTATGCAGGGTGTGCCTGGGGTGTCTGGGGTGTGCCTGGTGGTGTCTGTGGTGTGCCTGGCAGTGTCAGCGGTGTGCCTGGGGAGTGTCAGCGGTGCACCTGGGGTGTTAGAGGTGTGTCAGGGAGTGACAGTGGTGCTTGGGTGTCAGAGGTGTACCTGGGGAATTGTCAGGGGTGTACCTTGGAGTGTCAGAGGAGGTGTGCCTGGGAGTGTCAGAGGTGTACCTGGGGTGTCGGTGTGCCTGGGGAGTGTCAGAGGGTGTGCCTGGGGTGTCAGAGGTGTGCCTGGGATGTCAGAGATATTGCCTGGGGTGTCAGAAGTGTATACAGAATTGTCCGGACGTGTGCCTAGGAGTGTCGGGGTGTGCAGTGAATGTCGGTGGAGTGCAGAAGTGTCAGAGGTGTGCCTGGGTGTCAGAGGTGTGCCTGGGAGTGTCAGGGGTGTGCACCTGGGAGTGTCAGGAGGTGTGCCTGGGGAGTGTCTGGGGTGTGCCTGGGGTATCTGGGGTGTGCCTGGGGTGTCTGGGGTGTGCAAGTCTGAGGTGTACCTGGGGTGTCAGGACGTGGGGTGTCTGGGGTACCTGTGAGTGTGAGAGGTGTACCTGCGGTGTGTGAGGTTGTGCTGGGGTGTGTGGGGTGTGCCTGGGGAGGGTCAGAGGGTGTGTGCCTGGGGTGTCAGAGAGAGGTGTGCCTGTGAGTGTCAGAGGGGTAGCCTGGGAGTGTCAGAGAGGTGTGCAAGTGTCAGGGGTGTAACTAGAGTCTCGGAGGTGTAACTGGGAATTTCAGAGGTGTGCAGGGGTGTCAGTGCACCAGGGGTCTGAAGGTGTGCCTGGGAGGCGTGGTGGTGTACCTGGGGAATGTCGGAGGTGTGCCTGGGAATGTCGGAGGTGTGCCTAGGAGTGTCGGAGGCGTACCTTGGAGTGTGAAGTGTGCCTGGGGAGTGTCGGGGTGTACGTGGGGTTTCGGAGGTGTGCCTGGGGAGTGTCAGAGGCATGCCTGGGGTGTCACAGGTGTGCCTGGGAGTATCAGAGGTGCCTGGGAATATCAGTATTCTGGGAATATCGAGTGTACCTGGGGTGTCAGGGTGCCTAAGTGTCAGTGTACTTACTGGGAGTGTCACAGGAGTACCTGGGATTATCAAAGATGTACCAGCAGAATTCAGAGGTAACCAGGGAATGTCAGTGGAGAGTACTTTGGAGGTGTCAGAGGTACCAGGAATGTCAGTGGAGTACTTGGAGTGTCAGAGGTGTACCTGGGAGGTCAGGAGGTACTGGGAGTGTCAGGAGGTGTACCTGGGAGGTCAGAGGTGCACCTGGGAGTGCTGGTGAGCCTGGGAGGTCAAGGTGTACCTGGAGGTCAGAGGTATACCTGGAGTGTCACAGTTGTACCTGGGAGTGTCAAAGGTGACCTGGGAGTGTCAGAGGTGTACCTGGGAATGTCAAAGGTGTACCTGGGAGGTCAGAGGTGAACCTGGGACTGTCAGAGGTGTACCTGGGAGTGTCGGAGGTACCTGGGAGTGGTGAGAAGGTACCTGGGAGTGCCGGAGGTGTACCTGGGAGTGTCGGAGGTGTACCTGGGAGTGTCAGAGGTGTACTTGAGTGACAGAGGTTTACCTGGGAGTGTCGAGAGGTGCACGTGGGAGAGTTCGAGGTACCTTGAGTGTCAGAGGTGTGCTCAGGCGTGGGCCAGGAGGTGCACCTGGCAGTGTTCTGAGGTGTAACTGGCAGTGTCAGGGGTGCACTGGAGTGTCAGGCACCTGGGAGTGTTAGGTGTATCAGGGAGACAGAGAGCACCTAGAGGTCGAGGTGTACCTTGGGAGGTCAGAGGCACCTGGGATGTCAGAGTTGTACCTGGGAGTGTCAGAGGTGTACCTGGGAGTGTCAGAGGTGTACTCCGGGAGGTCGGAGGTGTACCTATTAATGCTGCGGTACCAGGAATGTCAGTGAGTACCTGGATGTCAGAGGTACCTGCAGGGAAGATGTACCTGGGAGTATCGGAGGTACCTGGAGTGTCAGAGGTGTACCTGGGAGTGGTGCACCTGGAGTCAGAGGTGTACTGGGAGTGTCGGGCACCAGAGGTGCAACTGGGAATGTCAGAGGTGTACCAGGGAGTGTCAGGGAGTACCTGAAGTCTCAAAGGTGTACCTGGGAGTATCAGAGGGCACCTGGGAATATCGGAAGTACCTGGGAATATCGGAGGTGAATTGCATGTGTCAGTGCACCTGGGAGTGTCGGAGGTGTACCTGGGAGTGTCACAAGAGTACCTGGGTTATCAGGAAGTGCACTGGCAGTGTCAGAGGTGTACCAGGAATGCCTGTGAGTACTTGGAGTGTCGAGGTGCACCGGAGGTCAGAGGTGTACCTGGATTGTGTACCTGGGAGTGTCAGAGGTGTACCTGGAGTGTTTGAGGTACCTAGGAGTGTGAAAAGTACCTGGAAGGTCGGAGGTGCACCTGGAGTGGGAGGCACCTGGGAAAAGCTCACACTGGGAGGTCGAGGTACCAGGAATGTCGGGTGAGTACCTGGGAGTGTCAGTGCACCTGGCAGTGTCGAGGTGTACCTGGGAGTGTCAGAGGTACAACTGGGAGGCCAAGAGGTACCTGGGAGTGTCAGAGGTGCACCTGAGTGCCAGAGGTACCTGGGAGTGTCAGAGGTGTACCTGGGAGGTCAGCGGTGTACCTGGGAGTGTCGGAGGTGAACCTGGGAGGTGAGAAGCAACCTGGGAGAGTTAGGAGGTGCACCTGGGAGTGTCGGAGGTGTAATGGGAGCATGTCAGAGGTGTACCTGGGAGGCTGGGGCACCTGGAGAGTGTCTGAAGTGGTACCTGGGAGTGTCAGAGGTGCTCAGAGTGCCTGAGGTGCACTGGGAGTGTCACCTGGAGTGTCTGAGGTACCTGGGAGTGTCTGAGGTGGCAGTCCTGAGGTGCACTGCAGTGCCTGAGGTGTAACTGTCAAAAGCTGGGGCGGTGTACCTGGGAGGTTGGGCGGACCTGAAAGGCGGGAGAGTATCAGGGAGTGACAGAGGATTACCTAGAGTGCTCAGAGGTGTACCTGGGAGTGTCAGAGGTGTACCTGGAGGCCAGAGATTACCTAGGAGTGTCAGAGGTGTACCTGGGAGCAGAGGTAAACAAAGTCAGAGGTGTACATGGGAGTGTCGGAGGTGTACCTGGGAGTGTCTGGGGGTACCTGGGAGTATCCACACCTGGGAGTGTCTCGAGGTGTACTGGGAGTCCGGAGGCCTGGGAGTGTCGGAGGTGTAATGAGTGGTCAGAGGTGTACCTGGCAGTGTCAAGTGGTGCACCACAGAGGGCCTGGGAGAACCCAGCCTGGGAAAGTCTGAGGTAAAATGCAGTGCCCATGCACCCAAACCTGGGTGAAAAGAGGCACCAGGCTGTGCCTCACAGAGCCTGGGACGAGAGAGGTGCACCAAGCAGTGTGTGAGCAGCCAGGAGTGCTCAGGTACCCCAGAGCCTGAGTCACCTGGGAGGCCTAGGCACCTGGGAGGCCTGAGCCAGGCCTGGGAGGTAGAGAGAGCACCAGGCAGCATCACAGGAGCACCGGGAATGTGAGAGGTTCTGCGAGTGTGTGAGGTGCCCAGAGTGTCTGAGGAGTACCTGGGATTATCAGAGGCACTTGGAGCATCAGAGATGCACCTGGGAGAGCCTGAGGTGTACCTGGAGTGTCGGAGGTGTACCTAAGGAAATGTCAAAGGTGTACCTGGGAGGCCATAGGAAAACCAGGCATACGCGACAAACACAATGAGAGGAAATATATAAGCAGGAAGTATAGAGAGTAGGAAATGCAAAGATAAGAAACTTGCAGCGTGCCTGAAGTTATTGCACAGCAACACACGCTTATCTTATCTCGTATGTCAATGTAACACATATACTACCTTAAAGGGACAACTTACAAACACCTTGATACAACTATATATTACTTACACACAATGAAATACACATAATATCACCATACATCAGGGTACTAACACATAAGTTTACGTTACTTGGACACTGACTCGGACACACCTGAATGAATACATCTTCCACAGTAGGTAACTCACTGTAGAAATGCCTGACCAGACCACGTGTACCCGGACGTAGGCCCAGTGAGTGCTGGTTGGGTTGCCTCCCATGGGAGGGTCTGCTTAGCTGGCGATGCCGGTCTGGTCGGAAGTGCCCTCCTGGGACCGAGGGGACGCGTGACTCCCCTGTTAGTGAACTAGAGACGACCGAACGGGAGAGAGATGACAGTAACCAGAATGAGAATCAGGCGATCAGAATCAGAATGATAATATACCCCTGTGGACGGGGACCGTAGGGCCTGCAATGGGGTTTGCCCAGCCGGCTTTTTGACCCTAACACCAACACTAAACTGGTTTGGATCTAGACAGCTGTAGCAAGATCCCCGGCCAGGTGTCTCTGGCAGGTGCGGCGGCTCAACGGCTCACGCCGATTGGAGCGGCGAGGTTGAAGTCTTGGGTGGACCTGAGGTGTGTCAACCCGAATGTGGTGGGCAACCACGAGGTCTGCAGTGTCTTTGCTGTTATATGCGTACACTCGGGCCAGGTTTGGTCTGACAATCACTCACACAGGGAATGTCAGTGGAGTACCTGGGAGTGTCAAAGGTGGACCTGGGGAGTGTCAGGAGGTATACCTGGGAGTGTCAGAGGTACCGAGAGTGTCGAGGTGTACCTGGGAGCAAACAGCACCTGGGAGGCTGGGGAGGCATGGGAGTGTCCGAGGTGTACCTGGGAGTGCAGCGTGCCCTGGGAGGCCTGAGGTGGAGTGCTGAGTGCTCAGAGTGTCGGCTGCAATGAGCAGGAGGTACTGGAGAATTGAGGTGCACCTGGAGCTGAGGTGTACCAGTGCCTGAGGTGTACCATGGTGCCTGAGGTGTAACTGGCAGCAAGCCGGCGGTGTGCCTGAGTGTTGGGCGGGACCTGGGAGGCAGGAGGTGTATCAGGGAGGACAGGAGAAAAGAGGCCTGAGGCAAAATGGGAGTGCTCAGGAGGTGCAAATGGGAGTGCCGAGGAAAAACTTGGAGGTCGAGGTGCCTGGAGTAGGCAAGTCAGATGTACCTGGGAGTGCTGAGGCATCTGGGAGCAAGCCGGACGTACCTGGGAGTGTCAGAGGTAACAGGGAATGTCAGTGAGCACCTGGGAGGTCAGAGGTGTACCTGGGAGTGTCGGAGGTTGTACCTGGGAGTGTGGAGAAGTGTCCTGGGAGGTCGAGTGTACCTGGGAGTGTCAGAGGTGTACCTGGGAGTGCTCGAGGCGTACCGGAGAGTCTGGAGGTGTACCTGGTAGTGCCAGTGGCATGCCCAGGCGTGTCAGAGAGCACTCGGAGTGCCAGAGAGGTGCACCTTGGAGTGTCTGGAGGTGGTACCTGGGAGTGCCTGAAAGGCAAAGCCTTGCGTGTACCTGGCAGTGCAAGCTCGAGGTGTAACTGGCAGTGTCAGCGGTGTACGGGAGTGTCAGAAGTACCTGGGAGTGCCGGAGTTGTACCTGGGAGTGTCACAGGAGGCTCTGGGATTACCAATGGTGTAACTGGAGAAAATAGCGGTACCTGGGAGTGTAAGCGGTGCACCTGGTGGTGTTAGGAGGTGTATCAGGGAGGACAGCAGAGGAGCACCTAGGAGTGTCAGGAGGTGTACCTGGGGTGCTCAGGAGGCACATGGGAGTGTCAAAGGTGTACCTGGGAGTGTCAGAGGTGATCTGGAGTGCTCAGAGATGTACCTGGGAGTGTCAGAGGTGCACCAGGGAATGTTCGTGAAGCATTTGGGAGCATCAGAGGCACCTGGGGAGGTGGGGATGCAACCTGGGAGTGTCGGAGGTGACCTGGGAGTGTCAGAGGTGTACCTGGGAGTCTCAGAGAACCAGGGAGGTCAGAGGAGTACCTAGGAGGCCAGAGGTGTACCTGGGAGTATCGAGTACCTGGGAGGTCAGGGGTGCAATGGGAGTCTGAGGCAACAAGTGGTACCAGGGAGTGTTGTGAGTACCTGGGAGTTCTCAAAGGCATTGGAGTATCAGAGGGTACCTGGAATATCGGAAGGTACCTCTGAAATATCGGAGGTGTACCTGGGAGCAAGCCAGAGGCATACCTGGGAGCTGGAGGTGTACCTGGGAGTGTCACAGGAGTGACCTGGACAATCAAAGGTGTACCTGGCAGTGTCAGAGGTGTACCAGGGAATGTCAGTGAGTACTTGGGAGTGCTCAGAGGCTACACCTGGGAGCATCGGAGGTGTACCAGAGAATATCTGAGGTGTACCAGGGAGTGTCAGGGGTGTACCTGGGAGTTCTCAGAGGTGAACCATGTAGTGTCAGAGGAGTACCGGGAGTGTCAGAGGTGTACCTGGGAGACGGAGCTAATGGGAGTGTCAGGTGTAACTGGGAGTCTCTGGAGGTGTAACTGGGAATGTCAGAGGTACCAGGAGTGTCAGGTGGGAGGCCTGGGAGTTCAAAGGTGCACCTGGGAGTATCAGAGGGGTACCTGGGAATATTGAAGTGTACCTGGGAATACGGAGGTCACCTGGAGTTCACAGAGGTGTACCTGGAGTGTCGGAGGTGTACCTGGGAGCGATAACAGGAGGCCCTGGGATTATCAAGGTGTACCCTGGCAGAGCTGTGAGCTAAACAGGGAATGTAGGGGAGTACTTGGGAGGTCAGAGGTACCTGGGAGCCAGGAGGGCCTGAGGTCAGAGGTGTACCGAGGACAGAGGTGTACCCGAGTGTCAGAGGCACCTGGGAGCAAAGTCAGAGGTACCTGGGAGGCTCAGTGGTGTACCTGGGAGCGTCAGATATGTACCTGGAGCAACAGAGGTGTATCTGGGAGTGTCGGACGTGTACCTAGGAGTGTCAGATGTACCAGTGAATGTCAGTGGAGTACCTGGGAGGTCAGAGGTGTACCTGGGAGTGTCAGAGGTGCACCTGGGAGGTCAGAGGTGTACCTGGGAGTGTCAGCGGTGCACCTGGGAGTGTCTGAGGTGCACCTGGTAGTGTCAGAGGTGTGCTCAGGCGTGTCAGAGAGCACCTGGAGGTCAGAGGTGCACCTGAGGCCTGAGGTACCTGGGAGGTCTGAGGCCCAAGGTGTATCTGAGGGTACCTTGCAGTGATGCAACTGGCAAAACATGGTGTACTTGGGAGTGCCAAGGCACTGAGCAGGAGCTGTACCAGTGTCACAGGAGTACCTGGGATTATCAAAGGTGTAACTGCAGTGCAAGCGGTGCACCTGGTGTGTTAGCAGCACCTGGGGGTGTTAGAGGCATCAGGGAGGACACAGAGGAGTACCCAGAGGCCGAGGTGTACTTGGGGTGTCAGAGGTGTACATGGGAGTGTCACAAAATGTGGGAGCAGCCAGAGGTATGTGGGAGGTCAGAGATGTACCTGGGAGGCCAGAGGGTACCAGGAATGTCAGTGAGTATTGGGAGCCAGAGGACCTGGGACCGGAAAGTACCTGGGAGGCTGGGAGGTGGACTGGAGGCTGGAGGCCTCGGGAGTCTCAGAGGTGAACCAGGGAGGTCAGAGGAGTACCTAGGAGGTCAGAGGTGCACCTGGGAGTATCGGAGGTGTACCTGGGAGCACAGTGTGGGAGTTCCTGGAGGTAACTGGAATGAGAAAAAGGAGTGCTGGGGTGGAGCACCTGGGACTCAAAGGTGTACCTGGGAGTATCAGAGGTTCCTGAATATCGGAAGTGTACCTGGAAATATCGGAGGTGTACCTGGGAAGGTCAGAGGTATACCTGGGAGCCGGAGGTAAACTGGGAGTGTCACAGAGTACCTGGGATAATCAAAGGTGTACCTGGCAGTGTCAGAGGTGTACGGGGAATGTCAGTGAGTACTTGGGAGTGCTGGAGGTTACCGAGAGCACGGAGGAGTAAGGAATATCTGAGGTACCAGGGAAAGTCGGGTGTACCTGGGAGTCTCAGAGGTGAAACCAGTAGTGTCAGAGGAGTACCTGGGAGTGCAGAGGTGTACCTGGGAGTATCGGAAGCGCCTGGGAGTGTGTAACTGGGAACAGTGTAAGCCTGGGAATGTTGTAGAGGATCAGGGAGTGTCAGTGAGCAATGGGAGTTCTTGCACTGATCAGAGGGTACCTGGGAATATTGAAGTGCACCTGGGAATATCGGAGGTGTACCTGGGAGTGTCAGAGGCACCTGGAGTGCTCGGAGGTGTACCTGGGAGGTCACAGGAGTACCGTGATTATCAGTGTACCCAGAGAGTCAGAGCTGTACCGAGGAATGTCAGTGGAGTACTTGGAGTGTCAGAGGTGTACCTGGAGTGTCAGAGGGTACCTGGAGTGTCAGAGGTGTACCTGGGAGGTCAGAGGTGTACCTGGAGTGTCAGAGGTGTACCTGGAGCGTCAGAGGTGTACCTGGAGTGCCAGTGGTGTACCTGGAGCGTCAGATACAAACCTGGGAGTGTCAGAGGTGTATCTGGGAGTGTCGGACGTACCTAGGAGTGTCGAGGTACCAGGAATGTCAGTGGAGTACCTGGGAGTGTCAGAGGTGTACCTGGAGTCGAGGTGTACCTGGAGGTCGAGGTGTACCTGGGAGTGTCGGAGGTGTACCTGAGTGTCACAAGAGTACCTGGGATTGTCAAAGGGTACCTGAGTGTCAGAGGTGCACCTGGGAGGTCACAGGTGTATCTGAGTATCAACTTATACCTGGGAGTGTCAGAGGTGTACCAGGGAATGTCAGGGAGCACTTGGAGTGTCAGAGGTGTACCTGGAGTGTCAGAGGTGTACCTGGGGTGTTAGGAGGTGTATCTGGGAGTGTCAGAGGTACCTGGGAGGTCGGAGGTGTACCTGGAGTGTGAGAAGTGTACCTGGGAGTGTCTGAGGTGACCTGGGAGTGTCGGAGGTGTACCTGGCAGTGTCAGCGGTACCTGGAGTGACAGGTGCACGAGGGAACGTCTGTGGAGTACCTGGGAGGTCAAAGGTAACCTGGAGGTCAGAGGATACCTGGGAGGTCACAGTTGTACCTGAGTGTCAAAGGTGTACCTGGGAGGTCAGAGGTGACCTGGGAATGTCAAAGGTGTACCTGGGAGTGTCAGAGGTACCTGGGACTGTCAGAGGTGCACCTGGGAGTGTCGGAGGTGTACCTGGGAGTGTGAGAAGTGTACCTGGGAGTGTCGGAGGTGTACCTGGGAGTGTCGGAGGTACCTGGAGTGTCAGAGGTGTACTTGGGAGGTCAGAGGTGTACCTGGGAGTGTCAGAGGTGTACGTGGAGTGTCTGAGGTACCTTGCGTCAGAGGTGCCTAGGAGTGTCAGAGGTGCACCGGCAGTGTCTGAGGTGTAACTGGCAGTGTCAGCGTGTACTTGGAGTGTCAGAGGTGCACCTGGGAGTAAGAGGTGTTCCAGGAGGACAGAGGAGCACCCAGAGCACAGGTGTACCTGGGAGTGTTGAGGTGTACCTGGGAGGCCAGAGGTGTACCTGGAGTGTCAGAGGTACCTGGGAGTGTCAGAGGTGTACCTGGAGGTCGGAGGTACATGAATGTCAGGTACCAGGGAATGTCAGTGAGTACCTGGGAGTGCCGAGGTGCACCTGGGAGAGTACGAAGAGTGTACCTGGGTGTATCGAGGTGTACCTGGGAGTGTCAGAGGTGCACCTGGGAGTATCAGAGGTGTACCTGGGAGGTCAGAGGTGTACTTGGGAGTGTCAGTGTAACTGGGAGTCTCGGAGGTGTAACTGGAATGTCAGAGGTGTACCAGGGAGTGTCAGTGGAGTACCTGAAGTCTCAAGGTACCTGGGAGTACCAGAGTGGTACCTGGGAATATCGGAAGGTACCTGGGAATATCGGAGGTGCACCTGTATGTGTCAGAGGTGTACCTGGGAGGCCGGAGGTGTACCTGGGAGGTCACAAGAGTACCTGGGGTTATCAGAGGTGTACCTGGCAGTGTCAGAGGTGTACCAGGGAATGTCAGTGGAGTAATTGGGAGGTCAGAGGTGTACCTGGGAGTGTCAGAGGCAAACTGGATTGTCAGGAGGACCTGGGAGTGTCAGAGGTGTACCTGGGAGTGTCGGAGGTGTAACCGAGGACTGTGAAAAGTGAACCTGGGTGTCGGAGGTGTACCTGGGAGGTGTGGGAGGTGTACCTGGCAGTGTCAGAGGTGTACCTGGGAGTGTCAGAGGTACTGGAGTCGAGGTGTACCTGGAGTGTCAGAGGTGTACGGGAGTGTCTGAGGTGTACCTTGAGTGTCAGAGGTGTGCCTTAGGCGTGCCGAGCACCTGGCAGTGTCTGAGGTGTAACTGGCGTCAGCTGTGCACTGGAGGTCAGCAGCACCTGGGAGTGTTAGAGGTGTATCAGGAGTGACAGAGGAGCACCTAGGAGGTCATAGGTGTACCTGGGAGGTCAGAGGTGTACCTGGGAGTGTCAGAGGTGTACCTGGGAGTGTCAGAGGTGTACCTGGGAGGTCAGAGGTGTATCTGGAGTGTCGAGGTGTACCTATGAATGTCAGCGTGTACCAGGAATGTCAGTGGAGTACCTGGGAGTGTCAGAGGTGTAC